>NC_088410.1:44983349-45045849 GCF_034236695.1 Oncorhynchus nerka | reverse complement strand
ATAAGCCATCCCATCTGGTTTGTGCTTAGTGGGACTATCATTTGTTTTTCAACAGGACAATGATCCAAAACACCTCCAGGCTGTGTAAGGGCTATTTGACTAAGGAGAGTGATGGAGTGCTGCATCAGATGACCTGTCCTCCACAATCACCCGACCTCAACCCAATTGAGATGGTTTGTCATGAGTTGGACCGCAGAAGGAAGGAAAAGCAGCATATGAAGTGCTCAGAATATGTGGGAACTCCTTCAAGACTGTTGGAAAAGCATTCCAGGTCAAGGTGGTTGAGAGAATGCCAAGAGTGTTCAAAGCTTTCATCAAAGCGAAGGTTGGCTACTTAAGAATCTAAAATTATATTTTGATTTGTTTAACACTTTTTTGGGGGGTTACTGCATGATTCCATATGTGTTAGTTCATAGTTTTGATGTCTACACTATTCTTCAATGTAGAAAATAGTAAAAATAAAGAAAAACCCTTGAATGAGCAGGTGTGTACAAATTTTTGACTGGTACTATATCATTGTTTAAAATTGTGTCCCTTGTGTGCACTTCTGGTAATTCCCTATATCCCGGTATGGTACAGAAACGGTATGAAACTCGGAACACCGCCTAACCCTACGTGGCGTTGGTAGTACTGGTGGTGAGAAGCTTGTACATGGGGTGGTTAGGCTGACAATCTCTCCAGAGGCCCAGTAAAAAAAACATAGCTGGAATAGTTCATTTCAGCTCTGGCTGCCCGGTTAATCGCAACCACATTTTACCCAGACGCTCCACTCTCCAGCCAGACCGACAGAGAGAGAGAGAGAGCGAGATAGAGAGAGAGTGAAGGAAAAGCAGCAAATGAAATGGTGGTCGACCAATTAATCGGCATGGCTGATTTAATTGGGGCCGATTTTCATGTTTTCAGAACAATCGGTAATCTGCATTTTTGGACGCCGATTACATTGCACTCCACGAGGAGACTGCGTGGCAGGCTGACCACCTGTTACGTGAGTGCAGCAAGGAGCCAAGATAGGTTGCTAGCTGGCATTAAACTTCTACAAAAACAATCAATCTTCACATAATCACTAGTTAACTACACATGGTTGGTGATATTACTAGTTTAACTAGCTTGTCCTGCATTGCAAATAATTAATGTGTTGCCTGTTAATTTATCATCGAATCACAGCCTACTTCGCCAAACGGGTGATGATTTAGCAAGCTCATTCGCAAAAGAGAGGGAGGGAGGGAGGATGGATGGGGAGAAGTAGGGAGGGGGGAGAGGGAGGGAGGGGGGATGGATGGAGAGGAGGGTGGGAGAGGGCGGGAGAGGGGGAGAGCGAGAGCGCGGGGTTCTATTACTGGGTGACATTTCTTTGAATTTCACTGAATTGAATTCTACTTCCTCTCACTCAAATTCATATTCTACATCCTGTGGGGGTGTGGCTAACTCGAGTTGAATGGGAGTCGATTCCAAAATTATGAGTGGAGCCCAACCCTGGCACACACACACTGCTAATGCAGACACTGGCCAACCAAACAACACAGTAACCCTGATTTCTATGTGCATGACCACACACTTATGTGTATGAGCTGTTGTTGAGTTTAACTTAACACACATGAGACAGTTGGCACCACAAAGCTACAACATAAGACTATAATTGGCCTTGTGGCTTGAGCTTTCAATCATTTGATGTGAATCAAGTTGGTCTGGATCTTGCTATTTGTCTCCCTCAATACTACTGCTTCTAGTTCCTTGGCGAATGATTTCATACCCCAAAGCGTTTTACCAATCAACAACTGCAGTTTTTTTTTAGAAGAAGTGCAAATGAATTCTTACCCACATTCACGCTGGGTGGGGGGGTAAAGAAAATAGGAATACTCGTCTCGTATGCTGCCAGACGACGGCAATATCTGCATTTCAATTAACACTAGCGTTTGCGTTCGAAATGCTAATGCAGCCTTTTCGGCAAACCTGGGGGAATGTGCCATCACTTTGTCTCGTCCTGGTTATTCATTAGCCCTTCGTAATTGCTGGTGAACATACACGAAGCCGGGAGTAATGGAATGATCCCGTCTCTAAAGGTCAAAGGAGCGCAGTCTTGACAGCGCTGTGTGTGCAGGGTGCCCCATTGGGTTAGAAAGATGCGCCTTTCTACTGGACGACTGAACTGGAAATCTTCCCACCTGTTTGTTTTGTTATTCAGAACGTCATCTCAAATCAAATGTTAACTTGAGCTCAAGACTTCTGATTTGAAGAATGAGAGGCAGTGAGCGGAGAGACCGACGTCGGTGGACTCCCTGTCCCAAAAGAAGCTTGCCACGTATCACAGGTGTGTGTCATAGCATGAGCTCACCAGTTGCAAACCGTAGTCTGGCTTTTTCGTGGTCGGTTTTGGAGCAGTGGCTTCTAACCTTGCTGAGTGGCCTTTCAGGTTATGTCGATATAGGACTCGTTTTACTGTGGATATGGATACTTTTGTACCCGTTTCCTCCAGTACCTTAACAAGGTATTTTGCTGCTGTTCTGGGATTGATTTGCACTTTTTGCAGCAAAGCACGTTCATCTCTAGGAGACAGAACGTGTCACCTTCCTGAGCGGTATGATGGCTGCGTGGTCCCATGGTGTTTATACTTGCGTACTATTGTTTGTACAGATGAACGTGGTACCTTCAGGCACTTGGAAATTGCTCCCAAGGATCACCAGACTTGTAGAGGTCTACAATTTCTTTGCTGAGGTCTTTTGATTTTCCCATGATGTCAAGCAAAGAGGCACTGAGTTTGAAGGTAGGCCTCGAAATACATCCACAGGTACACATCCAATTAACTCTAATTATGTCAATTAGCCTATCAGAAGCTTCAAAAGCCATGACATAATTTCATGGATGTGTTTAAAGGCACAGTCATCTTAGTGTATGTAAGCTTCTGACCCACTGGAATTGTGATTAAGTGAAATAATCTGTCTGTCAACAATTGTTGGAAAAATGACTCGTGTCATGCACAAAGTAGATGTCCTAACAGACTTGCCAAAACTATAGTATGTTTACAATATATTTGTGGATTGGTTGAAAAACGAGTTTTAATGACTCCAACCAAAGTGTATGTAAACCTCTGACTTCAAATGGATAATAATATTAAATTAAATGTTTACATAAAAAAAAACAAAGTATCAGAATTCCAATTAATTCCAATAACTGTTTTTCCCCTTGATCTTCAAGAATAGGACTCGGAAATATGGAACTATAGATTAGCCAAATTGTTTACCTGAGCATAACCCCAAAACTAAGGACTTATTCGCCAGCCCTACTCTGTTATGATTTTGTTGTCATGGAGGATTGATTGGACTCATTGATTCAAGTTGAAAAATAAATGTGGAGCTCATGGAATGGCATGCTTTGAGCACTACTGAAAAGTGCTATTTACATGTGAAAAATGAATGCCACCTGCTGCATTTGCTATAGGCCTATTGTTGACCTTTTTGTTGGCGACACGTTGATATCTTGATAATATGCAGCTGTTTAAAGGGTAAATCCAAAGATGAAGCAATAACAAAACGGCCTCCCCGCCTCTGTTTTGGTTAAACGCTACGGGATGGGCCAGGAGAAATGTAACCACTCTCCGATTAATAGACAGAGCCATCGATGCAAGGACTGACCGAACATGATATAAACAAAATATTGCTTTAACCATGTTCTGAGGCTATACAGTGTTTGTTTCCATTTCCATTGTTTACAAACATTGGAGGAAAAACAAGCTTATATTTTGGGTTCTCATGGAGTGTGACAGTTGAACTAAGCTCATGAGGCATTTTAGAAGTTATATTCTTGAAGAATCAATTGATATACAGTGAAACGTTGGACCCACCTACCCATTCAAGGGATTTTTCTTTATTTTTACTATTTTCTACAAATCCACATGTTATATTTGAGATTCTTCAAAGTAGCCACCCTTTGCCTTGATGGTAGCTTTGCACACTCTTGGCATTCCGTCAGCCAGCTTCACCTGGAATGCTTTTCCCAACCGTCTTGAAGGCGTTCCCACATATGCTGAGCACTTGTTGACTGCTTCTCCTTCACTCTGCGGTCCAACTCATCCCAAACCATCTCAATTGGGCTGAGGTCGGGTGATTGTGGAGACCAGGTCATCTCATCCAGCACTCCATAACTCTCCTTGGTCAAATAGCCCTTACACAGCCTTGTGGTCGTGTTGGGTCATTGTCCTGTTGAAAAGAAAATGATAGTCCCACTGTGGTAGCTATGCTGGTTAAGTGTGCCTTGAATTCGAGATAAATCACTGACCGTGTCCCCAGCAGAGCACACCATCACACCACCTCCTCCATGCTTCACGGTGGGAACCACACGTGGAGATCATCTGTTCACCTCCTCTGTCTCACAAAGACACAGCGGTTGGTCTGACTCATCAGACCAAAGGACACATTTCCACCGGTCTAATGTCCATTGCTCATGTTTCTTGGCTCAAGCAAGTCTCTTCTTATTGGTGTTCTTCAGTAGTGGTATCTTTTCAGCAATTCGACCATGAGGCCTGATTCACGCAATCTCCTTTGAACAGTTGATGTTGAGATGTCTGTTACTTGAACTCTGAAGCATTTATTTTGGGCTGCAATCTGAGGTGCAGTTAACTCTAATGAACTTATCCTCTGCAGCAGAGGTAACTCTGGGTCTTTCTTTCCTGTGGCGGTCCTCATGAGAGTGAGTTTCATTTTTCATTTCAAGTTATTGAAATTCTCCGGATGACCTTCGTCTTAAAGTAATGATTGACTGAGTTGTTCTTGCCATAATATGGACGTAGCCCTATTTGGTATAACACCATTTTCTGTGTACCAACCCTACCTTGTCACAACACAGCTGATTGGCTCAAACACATTAAGAAGGAAATAAATATTTTTTATTTTACCCCCTTTTCTCCCCAATTTCGTGGTATCCAATTGTTGTAGTAGCTACTATCTTGTCTCATTGCTACAACTCCCGTACGAGCTCGGGAGAGACTAAGGTTGAAAGTCATGCGTCCTCCGATACACAACCCAACCAAGCTGCACTGCTTCTTAACACAGCGCGCATCCAACCCGGAAGCCAGCCACACCAATGTGTCGGAGGCTACACCGTGCACCTGGCAACCTTGGTTAGCGCGCACTGCGCCCGGCCCGCCACAGGATTCGCTGGTGCGCGATGAGACAAGGACATCCCTACCGACCAAGCCCTCCCTAACCCGGACGATGCTAGGCCAATTGTGCGTCGCCCCACAGACCTCCCGGTCGCGGCCGGTTACGACAGAGCCTGGGCGCAAACCCAGGGACTAATGGCACAGCTGGCGCTGCAATACAGCGCCCTTAACCACTGTGCCACCTGGGAGGCCATCACAAATGAACTTTTAACAAGGCACACCTGTTAATTGAAATGCATTCCAGGTGACTACCTCATGAAGTTGGTTGAGAGAATGTCAAGAGTGTGCAAAGCTGTCACCGAGGCAAAGGGTGGCTACTTTGAAGAGTATAAAATATATATATATTTTGATTTAACACTTATTTGGTTACTACTTGATTCCATATATGTTATGTCATAGTATGTTTGATGTCCTCACTATTATTCTACAATGTAGAACATTGTAAAAATAAAGAAACCCTGGAATGAGTAGTGCTGTGTGTATGTGTATAAGTTAGAAGTCCAATAATGGATGTAGCAGCTACAGATTTCCCCCTTTACATCTATCAAAGCACGCAAGTTTGAGCATGTGTTCATTAGGCCCATGGATTTATATTTTTATCAGCATGAATTAGATTGAGCAATAAAAGCCTCACTTTTATTCCATAGGTAGGGACCCACACTATGCAGCTATTACAAGAGCGCATTTTTCACTGGCTGTCCATTAGTTTAAAAACATTGATTGCCAGCTTAAACTTCTTGAATTCAACCATTTTATTGGGTTCAAATACACATTTAGATTTGAGAACAGCCATCCACAGCAACCACAATCTGTAAGGTGCAAATAGCTAAATGAGAGAGCAGCAGTGTGATTCACATCAATGCGCAATGTAAACTGAGCAAAAAAAGAAACATCCTCTCACTTTATTTTCAGCAAACTTAACATAATAAATATGTGTACGAACACAACAAGATTCAACAACTGAGACAACAACTGAGACATAAACTGAACAGGTTCCACAGACATGTGACTAACAGAAATTGAATAATGGGGGGGGTCAAAAGTAACCAGTGTGGCCACCAGCTGCATTAAGTACTGCAGTGCATCTCCTCCTCATGGACTGCACCAGATTTGACAGTTCTTACTGTGAGATGTTACCCCACTGTTCCACTAAGTCACCTGCAAGTTCCCAGACATTTCTGGGGGGAATGGCCTTAGCCCTCACTTTCCGATCCAACAGGTCCCAGATGTGCTCAATGGGATTGGGATCCAGGCTCTTCGCTGGCCATGGCAGAACACTGACATTTCTGTCTTGCAGGAAATCAAGCACAGAACTAGCAGTATAACTAGTGGAATTGTCATGCTAGATGTTCATGTCAGGATGAGCCTGCAGGAAGGGTACCACATGAGGGAGGAGGATGACTTCCCTGTGACGCGCAGCATTGAGATTGCCTGCTATGACAACAAGCTCAGTCCGGTGATGCTGTGACACACCGCCCCAGACCATGACGGACCCTCCACCTCCAAATCGATCCTGCTCCAGAGTACAGGCCTCAGTGTAATGCTCATTTCTTTGATGAAAAACGCAAATCTGTCATCACCCCTGGTGAGACAAAATTGCGACTCGTCAGTGAAGAGCATTTTTTTGCCAGCCCTGTCTGGTCCAGCGACTGTGGGTTTGTGCCCATAGGCGACGTTGTTACCGGTGATGTCTGGCGAGGACCTGCCTTTACAACAGGCCTACAAGCCCTCAGTCTAGCCTCTCTAAGCCTATTGCGGACAGTCTGAGCACTGATGGAGGGATTGTGGGTTCCTGGTGTAACTCTGGCATTTGTTGTTGCCACCCTGTACCTGTCCCATAGGTGTGATGTACCGATCCTGTGCCGGTTATGTTCTTGCACATTGTCTGCCGCTGCGAGGACGATCAGCTGTCCATTCTGTCTCCATGTAAAGCTGTCTTAGGCTTCTCACAGTACGGACATGGCCATTTATTGCCCTGGCCACATCTGCATGCCTCCTTGACCCTGGGCATCTTTCTTTTTGTGCTTTTCACAAATACCTCTTTTAGTGTCCTAAGTTTTCATAACTGTGACCTTAATTGCCTACCGCCTGTCAGCTGTTAGTGTCATATGGACTGCTCCACAGGTACATGTTCATTAATGGTTTGTTTCCCATTCTTGTTCAATGAAATAGAGTTTAAACCCTTTACAATTTAAGTTATTTGGATTTTTATTCATTTTCTTTGAGACAGGGTCCTGAAAAAGGGACGTTTCCTTATTTTTGTTGGCGAGTTTAGATGTCAATAATAAGTGATATCCGTATCGCCGTAGACGACACCACTGCTGGCATCCTTACCGCCAAGCGTTCATTCAAGTTGGATAATCTTTGGATGTCGACTGCAGTCACACCATTGGAAGACGCAGCTGTATCCTACAAAAGCCTACCCCCCCGCGATCCATCAAACACATTTGGTGTGTCATCATAGTGGTCTCTGACTTGTGGTCAGACTCGCTCAGGTGGAACAAAGTTAAACGTGCATCTTTTTTTCAATGCTGATTTGAATGTCATTGAGGGAACAAGGAAGCGTTCCTCATCCCCCCCCCGCAAACATCTTTTCTGAATTTAAAAGTAATCCTTCAAGTAATCTTCTCGTCTTTCAAAAGTATCTATAATCGTATTACATGTAATCCTTTGCTCCCCAACCCTGTCTGAGGTACAGTATCAAGGCAGCTCAAGTCAAATGCGGCCTCATAACATTTATAACCCGGTTTAAAACGTCATCAATCGCTGTCAACAGCCTATGAAAGCAGCGATACGAGAAAGGCATCAAATGGATGCATATATAGCCTTTCATCCTTGTTCTGTTCTCCATCATCGTTGCATCCGGCGTTTCCCTTGTTGCTACTAACGGCGTCTACTTTAGCACTTAGAGCTGAGAGGCATTTGAAGCAACATTAACGGCTATCGGCAGCTGTTAACTGCACCGAAACGCAGGCACAAATAATGCTGTCATATTTTCCAATCTCTTCTCAAGCGCTGCGAAATATGGGAAGGTATAGTGGAAATGATTGGCGGCTGCCGGGTGGGCTAGTCCCTTGGGCTATTGGGAAAACATGGCAGGTCATTTGCCTTGGCTGTTTGGGTGATAAATGTGCCCTCCACTGCTGCTCTGGGCTGGATATGCAAAGTGGAAGAAGCTTATTCACCGTGGTGTTGAGAAAGTAGCAGGTAGAAATGTAATGACTAGAGCTGCCCTAATTTCCCTTTCCTATATGGCAGAGGATCGTGTCTGGTTCTAGATAAAGGGTATCCATTTGGACGTCCCGGGATATTTTAATTGAAGCCCCTGGTTTCTCTGTACCAGCTCTCCCTCGCTCCTATTCTGTAGAGGTGCATAGATGGGGATCTCTCTTCTCTCCTTCTTTTATACTCCTCCTCCTTAACTTCTGCATTCCTGTCACTCACCGTTCTGCCTCTTCTCCCCCCCTCCTTATCTGTTTTCCTCATTTGTGGGCACGTTTCTTTCTTTTCAATGTGTCTCTCGCTCTTCTTTGTCTTGTTTCTCTCTGTCGCCATTATCCAATGAAACACACTGACATTTTGTTTACACTCGGCTCAACATTATTAATTACCCAGTGTTTGGCGTTGAAAGAATGTCTGAAAGCAAATACTAATGAATTTGTCTCTCTTTGTGTCCTTTTTCTTTTGTCAACCGCTCAACCCTCCCCTCCTTTTCCCGCCGTCTGACTCACAATGGGCGTTGTTACTCGTTCTGCGGCCGGGCCCGCCTGCCACTTGGGACCGCTCGAACCAGTGGAGCGGTGTGGCCCAAACTAGTGCCAATGCATCTGTAGCATCACAGCTGGTTCAGAGAAACTATGCCCGTTAGTCCCCAAAGCTAATGTCTAGGCTTTAGCTCAGCAGTATTGTGAAATGTAGACGACCAGGGTTCAAACAGAGTTGATCGAACATACACATCATTTGTCCGGTTCAAGTTTTTTTTTTTTTGACATTGGAAAGATGAAGCACTCTTACAAACAAGTATTGTTTGAAAGTTTCCTAAACCTTGCCTGACCACTAAAGTCAGTTGGCCCCTGATGCACAAACCGCTCTCCTCTTATCACAATCTTACTCTCTCTGCCTCACTGGTTACCTCTAAAAGGTATGTCTAGCTTGTCTCACCTTCCTTCTGTCTCGTTCACTCTCTTTCCCGCCCATGTTCTGTCTAGCTCTTTAAAACAAATGTTCCTCTACCCCCCCCCCCTCCCTCCCTCAGTTTAGGCTACCACTCTCCTATGCCCCCCTCTCTCTCTCTCTCTCTCCCTCTTTCATCCCCTCTTCCCCTCTATAGCAAGGCATTGGAGCGTGCAGCGCTGTGCGACGCGCTTGACTGGGAATATGTGCTGATGAGTAGTGGAAAGGCAGGAAACTGCCTGAGCTCATAGGCCTCTCCGTCTGTTTCTCCTCCCACTGAGCTCCATTTCTCCCTCCATCCCTCTCTCCCTCTCCCTCTGAATATTCAGTTGCTCCAAACAGAGCCCCCCCCCCCAAAAAAAAGCTACACGCCTAACTAGCTTGGTGAAAGTATTTATTCAGATGAGCATTCAGTCATAGTAGACTGCACACACCCTCAGTCGTATGGCATACACAGTCTTCATGGAGAGAGGGCAGTCTGGTTGTGGCACCGATCTAAAACGACATTAAAACACTGAGTCGAAGCATTAAGGAGAAAGTCTGCATTTACTCAGGCAGCCCAAGTTGTATTTATTATTGCCTCTTATTGGTTCATTTGACCAATCCGATTTTTTTTTCTTTTTCCCAATAATTGGTTGAAAGATCAAAATAGGACTGCCTGTGTAAACGCCTCCATAAAAACACGGTAATGTGAACGCAGCCAGATAATGCGTGCTGTCAGTGCTGGGCAGGGCCATTTTGCTGTTCTGATCAGAGTGTGTGATCTAGTGGATGAGCTAATGGGGAGGAGACAATGATTTGGCAATATTAAGATTTGCTCTCTCTCTCAATGTCGGATGATCTTCGTAAACGCACTCAGTTCTTCATTGCTACGACTTGCTTGCTAGTTGAGATTTCTGATCGTGTTAGGCTGCGTTCCATTCAAAAACAATGTATAGCGGTTTGATCACGGGGGAGGCACTAGTAATGTCTACAGTTTTCGGGTTGGCTATTTATTTCAAGTGTATTGGTTTATAAATTAAATCTCTTTGCCAAAATTCGTCAACTCTCCCATGTCTTATTCGACTAGTAGCTGCTCTGAAATGTTTATCGCTTGCTTACATTTGACTCCCTCTGTTTTAATATAACACACGTACATTAATTCTTCATTTCGGTTGCCTATCCCGACGAAGTTTGTTCTGTAGAAAGTATTTGACTCTTGCCACAAATTTAAGGCAATTAGAAGGGTGGGGGGGGTTCGGCAGGCAAGATAATGTCATATTTCTCGGCACAACACCAGCTCCATAAGCATTGGTACCGTAGGCCGATTAGGGCATCCACCCACAGTTCTCAGAATGACAGAAAACACATTTTAGTGTATGGTAATTCATCTTAACAGAACATGAAACTCGAATGCATCAGTCTTAGCGTCAGTCTTAGCGAATTCCAATGAGCAATTTGAAGATGTTAGGAACGCGCAGCCTATCCATTCTAAGTCTAAGGGAAGCTTTCCCTGACGTGAATTGAATGGCCAAAATGATGTAATCTAATTGGCTTACTCCCATCTATACAGGAGAAGAAACATATATAATAATAGGCTACTACACGAAAAGGGCATGATTTGGCCACAGAGGATCATTAGCTTTTAGAAAGTCAACTGTGGATTGTTTTAAATTGTGTAGTTTACAGTTGGAAGGGCCCACAATTTGGGCAGAGGGTGCAGCAAATACCAAATAGATTGTTGAGTTGTGACTGTCGGTGAAAAGCAGAGACTCAGCCAGGCGTATGGCAATATTTAAAAATACAGTTGGGTGAAAACAGTTTGGAAAACAAAATGGCTATAGCCTACATTTCTTCTCAAATGGCAATCTGATTTGGCCTATAGCCTATGTCTACACCAAGCCACTGTGCTGCATTGTCTTTTTTTGCAAAAAGTGATTGAGATATTATTAGACGAGATTATGACCGTCTAATCATCACATTAGGAATGGTAGGCTATCTCACGTAAGTCTACAAATGCGAGGATGCATGGAATGCTGTATTATAAAGGAGATTTAAAAAAAAAAATGTATGGGAAGAATTTGCTTCCCTGAACGTCAAACCCACATGCTACAACTGCTTACAAGCACGTTTCCTCAGCCAGCAGGACTAGTAACGAAAGGCAAAACCACTAGCCTATGTTTTCTACTATCCCCCATAGTAGAAAAGTTCACCTATTCTATTGGTGAACTTGTCGTTCTGTGCGAGAAATAAATAGCCTATCCCAAACAGACTCTGGGACAGTTGTGGGACAATAGATCCCACATTCATACAACCAGTAGGCCTAAACCACATCCCCAAAAACTTTATTGGCTTAATTGTTTTTCACTTGGTTAACTGAAACCCTGCTACATAGAAGCCTAGGCCTGATAAGAGAGGAAGGTTAATCATTGAATAATTATCCAGTTCTGGGGACAGCCTGTCACACATCACATGACGCACAGCCATGATCGTCTGTCTTGCACATCGGCGCACGCACCTCGTTCATGGCACAAGTCAACACAGAGAGCGAGAGGGAGGCTACTAAAAAAGATTGGACTCGTATATATGTTGTCACGATTCCCCACATCTCTCCCGTTGCGTTCGTTTTTATATATATATATATATATATATATATACATTTTATTTTCAAACTTGTTTTTGTTTGGCTAATAGGGGCCGAACCCATCGTATATCACAATGTTTTATGGGTACTTAGTCACGACAGTACAAAGGTTGACATCGCCCAACGCTAAAGGAGAGACAACTGTTTTGTTTAGTCAATGAGTGGAGTAATAGAGTCATTTAGGGCTATTTGCTTTTCTAGCCTGGTTATCATTTTCCTTCATTTGTTATGACCATCGTCTCCATGTTGGTGTGCACATGCTTCAAGTATCATTCCTGACACTGGAGATATGAAGTCTGGACCAAACTATTGGTTTGTGAACAACAATTTGTTTTCTTTTTATCCCCCCAGTCCCCAGCCCTTCCTCAGTTCTAGTTCTAGTTCTTCAACACGTTATCTAGGCATTCTCTATCTCTACTGGTAATATTAGGCTTTCCCTTATTTTCTGAAATATTTGGCTGTTGCCTATTATTGTATAAAAAAAACAGACCTATTCCAGTACAAGCGAGCCATTAATCTCACCCCTCGATGCACTAACCATTTGGCCAGTGGAAAACGCAGCTATCGACGCAGGCCGGGCTCTTAAAAATATGAAGTCAAAGGAAGGAAACATTTACGACTGAATAAAAGGCGGCAGCGATTCCTTTTAATGTCCCCCCCCCCCCCTTGGAGCGGCTATTTCCCCTCCCCTATCTTGGCATGATTTAAAATGGCTATGGCCGCGTTTTACGACAGTCCGTGTTCGGGAGAAGTCGGGAGCAGCGGCGTGTCGCGTGGAGCCGCGAGCCTTCGCAGCGAGCGCTCTGGGTGTCCAAGCCAGTGGAGCTCCATATATGGGCACGGAGAGAGAAAGAGACGAGAAAAGGTAATAGGAGGGTGAATCAAGACACTGGCATTTTCTAACGGCACTACATGAGCGTGAGGCTGCGTTCCATTATGATCCAGTTTGTGGGCCGAACAGCTGACGTTCTGGAGGACTTCGATGAAGTTCACGTCAGGGAAAGCACCGCGTGGGGCCCGAAACGGGTCGGTTTAGTTTGTGCCCAATGTAATAACTCGCCGACTAGGGTGCAATGTTGTTGTTCACGTAAGATAAACGGTAACCAACACAAACATACAAAAGACGGGCACATTCAAACAGTGGCAACAAGTTCCACAGTTCACGCTGAGGCGCCAGGAACCCAGAGCTGGAACTCACTGCAGCTGTTGAGGCGGAAATACTGCTGAATGTGCGGTCGCATAAGTCCTGCTCACATCTAAAATACCCCCATGCATAGATCACACACAAGTACGATGAGATGAAATAAGCCCTCGTAGTTCAGAATATCTGACTGCGCCTTCCTGGACAAATCCTTGGTTAAAGTGGGGTGGAGAGAATCAGTGGGGGAGAGAGAAATGCACAGTGGAAGAGATCCAGACAGAGGGGGGGGGGGGGGATAGCGGGGAGAAAGACAGAGGGGGTAGAAGAGAATGTATGAGAAAGCGAGATGGACAGAGAGGATAGAGGAAGATGGTTAGAGGGGGAGAGGGAAATGAACAGAGCCGGTAAAGGATGAGATAAGAGAACTGATGGGAGGCTTAATGATGCTTCACACTAGCGCTGTGTTCAGTCATTCAGTGTCCAGTCACTGGAAAAAAAACTTGGTTGGCCTTCTTCACTGGTTAAAAATCTTTTGAGTGGTATTAATTTGTACAGTTGGGTGACATCATCGGAAACATTCCAAAGATGAATTTGGTGTCCCACAAGGTTCTGTGCTTGGACCCATATTATTTTCTTTAAACGGGATTTTGATTTGTGCCTCCCTTGTGGCGCAGTGGTGTAAGGCATTGCATCGCAGTGCTAGAGGCGTCACTACAGACCAGAGTTCTAGACCCATGAAGTGGCGCACAATTGGCCCAGCGCCGTCCGGATAAGGGGAGGATATTTTGGCCGGCTGGGATGTCCTTGTCCCATCGTGCTCTAGTGACTCCCTGTGGCGGGCCGGGCACGTGCATGCTGACTTCTGTCACCAGCTGTACGGTGTTTCCGTACGGTGTGTCAAGAAGCAGCGCTGCTTGGCGGGGTCGTGTTTTGGAGGATGCATGGTAGTTGCAGCGATGGGACAAGACTGTAACTAGCAATTTGGATATCATGAAATTGGGAAGAAAATGGGGTTAAAAGTACCCCCCCCCCCAACAACAAAAGCATTTGTGGCCAGAGCCGTGTTCCAGAGGATTCAGTTTTCGGACCATTTGAAGGTGGAAATGTCTTGTAGAGAACTGAGACGGTACCCGATTGTACATGTTGACAGACAAGCATGTCTGTTCCATATGTATGTTGTCATGTGAATATTCTGTAAGGTTACACCGCACCGACTGTGACCTAGGGGTGAGGCTGTTAGGGGCGGGGCGAGTGCAACACCTGTCGTGCACTGCTTGCATTCCTATCTGCAACGGCTCATAACATTTCATCGCTCTGAATGTAACCCCAGTCTGTCTCTAACTCTGTCTCTGATTTAAGAGGTTGCAGTAGGGTAGCGGTGTTGGGGTAGGGCAGTGTCCACTAACCTCTTCTTTACCTCCCCCCCTTCCTCTGGACAGCGGCAACTGGAGCCTTTGATGCTGAGAGAGCCAGCCTTTATACACGCGCGCACACACACACACACACACACACACACACACACCGGTGTGCTCAAAGTCCCGTCTGTCACAACATAATCCCGTTTCCCTCTAAAACACAAGTGTGCATTTCAAAATGTGTATGGAGGATGTCAAGGAGGCCCCTAGCGAGTCAGCTGTCACTCCCTAGTAGAACCAACACTCGTCCCCCAATCAAGCACACACAACACTTATCTTCATGTAACACTGCCCCTCCAGGAATAACGCCTCGGTTTATGATAATGTAGCCTCGGGTTTGTGATAATGTAGTTCTATTCATCATCCTCTTGTCTAGGTATATTCTAAATCATGTTCAGATTTTAGCTCTGGGAGACCAGCTGAGTAGACTGGAGTTGCACAAATTGCACTTTCATCCCCTGATTTGGGTTCAGCTTTTTGAAGGGTAACGTCTTTAAAAAAAAGAACTTGCTCTAGACCTTACTTTGGCAGAGCATCTGCGGAGGGAATGGCACAACGCTTGCTCTCAACTACAGAGATTTACATTGGCATTAAAAACCACTTTCCGAGTTCCTTTTATCGCCCTCGGCCTTGCCAGTCAGCTCTTCTCCTTGCAAAGTTTGCCGTACAAAACATACCCCCCACCGTTAATATTTAATCACAGATCTGATCTACTGACACCGAGTAGGCATTCACTGCCGTTCAACGACTTGAATTGTAAAACCTTTTTTACGATGCATTTTTTAAAATTAAAAGACGTTATGATGATTCACTGGCGGGAATCTCGTCTGTGACTTAATTACCTCAAGTACCTGAAATATAACCCCCTTCCCTCAAGTCATCACCAAACTCTAACTAGTCTAACTAATGGTGTGTTTTCTCCTTATTGTCCAGGGGAATAGTATATTCCACATGCATACGTCCATATTGTCCAGGGGAATAGTATATTCCACATGCATACGTCCATATTGTCCAGGGGAATAGTATATTCCACATGCATACGTCCATATTGTCCAGGGGAATAGTATATTCCACATGCATACGTCCATATTGTCCAGGGGAATAGTATATTCCACATGCATACGTCCATATTGTCCAGGGGAATAGTATATTCCACATGCATACGTCCATATGCAGATTGTGCTTCCGGCTGTGGTTGAGATTTAACCCACGGAAGGGGAGATTAAGTCGGGGGTTGGGGTTTGCCCCCCTCCATTCCCCCTCTACCCACTCAGAGAACCCCGGAGGCAAATCCCTTAGCGTGTTGTCTTAAGGCTCAGACACACTAATAGAGTTTGCTGGCCGAGAGTACTTGGCACCTCTGAACGTAATTTGCGCACCGATTTGACACGTAGAGCCGCTTGGGGGAGAAAAATAAAATGTCTTCAGTCAGCCTGCAGCGGGTGGTCCCTAAGGGTGGTCCCTAAAACCTAGATCCATATGTGCGAGCCTTTAGAGTGCCTGGTAAAGTTAAGAGCTTGAGAGACTTGCCCATTCAATCTATATGAGTGTTATTGTGTGCTAGGCTATTGCTGTGTGTGTATATGAGTGAGAGGGGCATATGCATGTTATACCTGTGGTTATTTAGCCTAGTATTTGGGCTACGGCTATTAGTGGGGTAGGAGCAGGAACGTGCGTCGTGAACCATCACTTCTCCACCTCCCATACTCCTCTGTCTATCTGTCTCTCTCTCTCTCTCTGTGTGTCTGTCTCTCTCTCTCTCTCTGTGTGTCTGTCTCTCTCTGTGTGTCTGTCTCTCTCTGTGTGTCTGTCTCTCTCTGTGTGTCTGTCTCTCTCTCTCTCTCTGTGTGTCTGTCTCTCTCTGTGTGTCTGTCTCTCTCTCTCTCTCTGTGTGTCTGTCTCTCTCTGTGTGTCTGTCTCTCTCTGTGTGTCTGTCTCTCTCTGTGTGTCTGTCTCTCTCTGTGTGTCTGTCTCTCTCTGTGTGTCTGTCTCTCTGTGTGTCTCTCTCTCTCTCTTTGTGTGTCTCTCTCTCTCTGTGTGTGTCTGTCTCTCTCATTTCAGTTCAATTCAAGGGGCTTTATTGGCATGGGAAACGTATGTTAACATTGCCAAAGCAAGTGAAGTAGATAATATACAAAGTGATATCTCTCACTCTCAATTAAATTTGCTTTATTGGCATGACGTAACAATGTACATATTGCCAAAGCTTATTTTGGATATTTACAATATAAAAATGAGAATCAAAATTGTCAACGGGACAACAGTAACAACAATAACCAAGGGTCAAAATAACCATACATTCAACAATAAGTATACAGTAGAGGACATGTGCAGGTTGATTGGTCTGTCAGACAGGTTGATGTGCAGGTTGATTGGTCTGTCAGACAGGTTGATGTGCAGGTTGATTGGTCTGTCAGACAGGTTGATGTGCAGGTTGATTGGTCTGTCAGACAGGTTGATGTGCAGGTTGATTGGTCTGTCAGACAGGTTGATGTGCAGGTTGATTGGTCTGTCAGACAGGTTGATGTGTAGGTTGATTGGTCTGTCAGACAGGTTGATGTGCAGGTTGATTGGTCTGTCAGACAGGTTGATGTGCAGGTTGATTGGTCTGTCAGACAGGTTGATGTGCAGGTTGATTGGTCTGTCAGACAGGTTGATGTGCAGGTTGATTGGTCTGTCAGACAGGTTGATGTGCAGGTTGATTGGTCTGTCAGACAGGTTGATGTGCAGGTTGATTGGTCTGTCAACTTATGTCAGGCAGCAATGTAGTGCGCTGCCAACCCACAGCTCTCTGCGTCCTCCCCAAACAGGATAGGTAGCCTAATCTCATCAGAGAGGTCTTTGAAACCTTGAATAAGGGTTTCAAATTTGAGGAAATGACACTCTCTAATTGTTTTATATTTTTTGACATTTTGTCAGGAAATACAGCTCCGTCTCAGGTTCTGCTGTTGTGCAGTGGTTGCACAGCCTTTCCTCTCCGGTCTCTCTCTCTGTCTCCCTCTCTCTCTGTCTGTCTCTCTCTGTCATCCCCCCACTCACATCTTCCTGCTGCAGCATCTGTCCAGCGACACTTGGTTTTCCTGCAATCAAATGTACAATTTTTTTTTAAATTGATTTTTTTACATCAGCAGTTGTCACAAAGTGCTTATGCAGATACTCAGCCTAAAACCCCCAGAGAGCAATGCAGAGGTAGAAGCACCGCCGGCCCACGTGACCCACGTAACAAAATGCAGCGAGGAGAGAATTTGAGGTTTACGCGCGGAGTCAGACGCGCGTGTTTTTCCTGCTCTCCCCCGCTAGCGGCGAGGGCTATAATTGATATGCCACCAGCAATAAATCAGCCGGCCACCGGGGCCAAGCTGGACGCCATTATCTGGACGCACAGGTATAGCGTCGAGGGGCTGTGTGCGACTGGCTGCCTGGCTACTTTGCACAGGCGAGCGAGAGCGGATTTATGAATTCTGTTTGGTTTAGTCCCCATGCCCCCCTCTTCATATTATTCTGGGGGTCACACACACACACACACACACACGTACCAGTCAGTATCATTTCCTCAGATCCCCCTCCGCCGCTAAGCCCAAACACTGTTAACCCAAATAAACAAACTGAAAACCAATCAATCACTGTACTGTTTTTGCCTTTTCTATATTGACTTGATTGCGATAACAGCGCAGGCCGAGATGTCACTCTAGGTTCTCAACCAGCGGGTTAAAAAGTGAGACTCGCAAAAGTCCCAATTGATTGGCACGTTTTCCTGATCTTCCCCCAATATGGTGCTCGGCCTTGTTCTACAGCCTTTTCATTTCGACACGGCAGAGGAAATTGAAACTGAAGAGGTAAAAAAAAAAATGAAGGGAGGGAAAATTGAAAAACGACAGAGGAAATCTGTACGAACCTGGAAGTGCTGGCAGATTCTTTATCGGGGAGAGATTGTGACAATTTCCTCATCTGTCAAGCATTCCATCAAGACCCGGGGGAGATGAGTGGAATACATTTTTTTTGTGTCCATTATCACCTTGCTCTCCTCTCTCTCATCTCCAGCTAACTCGGCGATGGGGCCATAGGCTTCAGCCGGACATGCCTTTTCCCCAGCCAACCCCTAGAACTCTTATAGAATTAGCCTTTGTGAGTGAGCTGCCTTGTTTTTGTGTTGCGATAGCTGGCATTGGACACTGACGGTCTACCGTGACAGCGTTTCCCTTATTACTCGGGTAGATTTCAACCGGCCAGGGACCCGGGCACTTGCAATTTGTTGCTCCACTCACACTCTGTTACGTCAAGTCATGTCGGCTGAAAATGAAGAGGAATTACTCTTTTTCTCTCGCTCTCTCTTCCGCTCGTTCGTTCACGGGAATGACAAACGAAAATGAGCTCGCCGCCACGCTTTAAATTGACACCTGCTCTCGGTGCAAGAAATTATATATATTTTTTTCTAGGATGACTTCTCACTTTATTGCGCCTGCTTATGTTGGAGAGGCTTCGACACAGGCAGGAGTTTAATTAGGAGATGCACAACCATATGGTGCCGTGTGCATTTATTGAACCTAGGTTTTCTCTAGGCCACGTTAGGATTTCCCACGTCCTTATTTAAATGCAGGTGGCGCCGCGATTTCAAATGCCAGCGCATTTTTCACCTGCGTTGTGGCCTCTCCAGATGTTCTCCTTTTTTATATCTCCTTTATCGCTCGCCCCTTTTTTTCTCTCTCGCCCTCTGTCCCTCTCTCTCTCTCGCCCTCTGTCCCTCTCTCTCTCTCGCCCTCTGTCCCTCTCTCTCTCTCGCCCTCTGTCCCTCTCTCTCTCTCGCCCTCTGTCCCTCTCTCTCTCTCGCCCTCTGTCCCTCTCTCTCTCTCGCCCTCTGTCCCTCTCTCTCTCGCCCTCTGTCCCTCTCTCTCTCGCCCTCTGTCCCTCTCTCTCGCCCTCTCTCTCTCTCTCGCCCTCTGTCCCTCTCTCTCGCCCTCTGTCCCTCTCTCTCGCCCTCTCTCTCTCTCTCTCTCTCGCCCTCTGTCTCTCTCTCGCCCTCTGTCTCTCTCTCGCCCTCTGTCCCTCTCTCTCTCTCTCTCTCTCGCCCTCTGTCCCTCTCTGTCTCTCTCTCTCTCCCTCTGTCCCTCTCTGTCTCTCTCTCTCGCCCTCTGTCCCTCTCTGTCTCTCTCTCTCGCCCTCTGTCCCTCTCTCTCTCTCTCTCGCCCTCTCTCGCCCTCTGTCCCTCTCTCTCTCTCTCTCGCCCCCCTCTCGCCCCCCCCTCTCTCTCTCCCCCCCTCTCTCTCTCTCTCTCTCTCTCACTCGCCCCCCCCCTCTCTCTCTCACTCGCCCCCCCTCTCTCTCTCTCACTCGCCCCCCCTCTCTCTCTCTCACTTTCCCCCTCGCTCTCTCGCTGTCTCTCTTGCCCTCACTCTCGCCCTCTGTCCCTCTCTCGCCCTCTGTCTCTCTCTCTCGCCCTCTGTCCCTCTCTCGCCCTCTGTCCCTCTCTCTCTCTCTCGCCCTCTGTCCCTCTCTCTCTCTGTCCCTCTCTCTCTCTCTCGCCCTCTGTCCCTCTCTCTCTCTCTCTCTCGCCCTCTGTCCCTCTCTCTCTCTCTCGCCCTCTCTCTCTCTCTCGCCCTCTGTCCCTCTCTCTCTCTCTCTCGCCCTCTGTCCCTCTCTCTCTCTCTCTCGCCCTCTGTCCCTCTCTCTCTCTCTCTCGCCCTCTGTCCCTCTCTCTCTCTCTCTCTCGCCCTCTGTCCCTCTCTCTCTCTCTCTCGCCCTCTGTCCCTCTCTCTCTCTCTCTCGCCCTCTGTCCCTCTCTCTTGCCCTCTGTCCCTCTCTCTCTCTCTCTCTCGCCCTCTGTCCTTCTCTCTCGCTCTCTCTCGCCCTCTGTCCTTCTCTCTCGCTCTCTCTCGCCCTCTGTCCCTCTCTCTCTCTCTCTCTCGCCCTCTGTCCCTCTCTCTCTCTCTCTCGCCCTCTGTCTCTCTCTCTCTCTCGCCCTCTGTCTCTCTCTCTCTCTCGCCCTCTGTCTCTCTCTCTCTCTCGCCCTCTGTCCCTCTCTCTCGCCCTCTGTCCCTCTCTCTCGCCCTCTGTCCCTCTCTCTCTCTCTCGCCCTCTGTCCCTCTCTCTCTCTCTCGCCCTCTCTCGCCCTCTGTCCCTCTCTCTCTCTCGCCCTCTGTCTCTCTCTCTCTCGCCCTCTGTCCTCTCTCTCTCTCTCTCGCCCTCTCTCGCCCTCTGTCTCTCTCTCTCTCGCCCTCTCTCGCCCTCTGTCCCTCTCTCTCTCGCCCTCTCTCGCCCCTCTCTCTCTCTCTCTCGCCCCCCCCTCTCTCTCTCTCACTCGCCCCCTCTCTCTCTCTCACTCGCCCCCTCTCTCTCTCACTTTCCCCCTCGCTCTCTCGCTGTCTCTCTTGCCCTCACTCTCGCCCTCTGTCCCTCTCTCTCTCTTTCGCCCTCTGTCCCTCTCTCTCTCTTTCGCCCTCTGTCCCTCTCTCTCTCTCTCGCCCTCTGTCCCTCTCTCTCTCTCGCCCTCTGTCCCTCTCTCTCTCTCGCCCTCTGTCCCTCTCTCTCTCTCGCCCTCTCTCTCTCTCTCTCTCTCTCGCCCTCTCTCTCTCTCTCGCCCTCTGTCCCTCTCTCTCGCCCTCTGTCCCTCTCTCTCTCTCGCCCTCTGTCCCTCTCTCTCTCTCGCCCTCTGTCCCTCTCTCTCTCTCGCCCTCTGTCCCTCTCTCTCTCTCGCCCCCCTCTCTCTCTCTCTCTCTCTCTCTCTCCCCACCCCCTCTCTCTCTCTCTCTCTCGCCCACCCCCTCTCTCTCTCTCTCTCTCGCCCACCCCCTCTCTCTCTCGCCCGCTAGCCCACCCCTCTCTCTCTCACCCACCCCTCTCTCTCTCTCACTCCCCCCCTCTCTCTCTCTCTCTCGCCCCCTCACTCTCTCTCGCCCCCTCACTCTCTCTCGCCCCCCTCACTCTCTCTCGCCCCCTCTCTCTCTCTCTCTCTCACTAGCCTCCCCCTCTCTCTCTCTCTCTCTCTCTCTCCCCCTCTCTCTCTCGCTCTCTCTCTCACTCGCCCCCCTCTCCCTCTCTCTCACTCGCCCCCCTCCCTCCCTCTCTCACTCGCCCCCCCCCCTCCCTCTCTCACTCGCCCCCCCTCCCTCTCTCACTCGCCCCCCTCCCTCTCTCACTCGCCCCCCTCCCTCTCTCACTCACCCCCCCTCTCTCACTCGCCCCCTCCCTCTCTCACTCGCCCCCTCTCTCTCTCTCGCCCCCTCTCACTCGCCCCCTCTCACTCGCCCCCCTCTCTCTCTCTCTCACTCGCCCCCTCTCTCTCTCTCTCGCCCCCCCTCTCTCTCTCGCCCCCCTCTCTCTCGCCCCCTCTCTCTCTCTCTCGCCCCCTCTCTCTCTCTCTCTCACTCGCCCCTCTCTCTCTCTCTCGCCCCCCTCTCTCTCTCGCCCCCCTCTCTCTCTCGCCCCCTCTCTCTCGCCCCCTCTCTCTCTCTCTCGCCCCCCTCTCTCTCTCTCTCGCCCCCCTCTCTCTCTCTCTCGCCCCCTCTCTCTCTCTCTCTCGCCCCCTCTCTCTCTCTCTCGCCCCCCTCTCTCTCTCTCTCGCCCCCCTCTCTCTCTCTCGCCCCCCCTCTCTCTCTCTCGCCCCCTCTCTCTCTCTCGCCCCCCCCTCTCTCTCTCGCCCCCTCTCTCTCTCGCCCCCTCTCTCTCTCTCTCTCGCCCCCCTCTCTCTCTCTCTCCCCTCTCTCTCTCTCGCCCCCCTCTCTCTCTCTCGCACCCCTCTCTCTCTCTCTCGCCCCCCTCTCTCTCTCTCTCGCCCCCCCTCTCTCTCTCTCTCGCCCCCTCTCTCTCTCTCTCGCCCCCTCTCTCTCTCTCTCGCCCCCTCTCTCTCTCTCTCGCCCCCTCTCTCTCTCTCTCTCTCTCTCTCTCGCCCCGCTCTCTCGCCCCCTCTCTCTCTCTCGCCCCCCTCTCTCTCTCTCTCGCCCCCTCTCGCTCTCTCGCCCCCCCTCTCTCTCTCTCGCCCCCCTCTCTCTCTCTCGCCCCCCCTCTCTCTCTCTCCCTCCCCCTCTCTCTCTCTCTCGCCCCCTCTCTCTCTCTCTCGCCCCCCCTCTCTCTCTCTCTCCCCCCCCCTCTCTCTCTCTCTCTCCCCCCTCTCTCTCTCTCTCTCGCCCCTCTCTCTCTCTCGCCCCCCCTCTCTCTCTCGCCCCCTCTCTCTCTCTCGCCCCCCTCTCTCTCTCTCGCCCCCTCTCTCTCTCGCCCCCCCTCTCTCTCTCTCGCCCCCTCTCTCTCTCGCCCCCCCTCTCTCTCTCTCGCCCCCCTCTCTCTCTCTCGCCCCCTCTCTCTCTCTCGCCCCCCCTCTCTCTCTCTCTCTCCCCTTCTCTCTCTCTCTCTCGCCCCCCCCTCTCTCTCTCTCTCGCCCCCTCTCTCTCTCGTCCCCTCTCGCACTCTCGTCCCCTCTCGCACTCTCGTCCCCTCTCGCACTCTCGTCCCGTCTCGCACTCTCGTCCCGTCTCTCTCGACTCCTCTCTCTCGCCCCCGCTCTCTCACTCTCGCCCCGCTCTCTCGCCCCTCTCTCTTTCTCTCTCTCGCCCCCGCACTCTCGCCCCCGCTCTCTCGCCCCTCTCACTTTCTCTCTCTCGCCCCCTCACTCTCACTCTCTCGTTCCACAGCATATTCATCTTGTCCAGGCTTTCATTTGTGGAAATTGGATGACACAAACTCCCCTGAACCTCGCTGCTACCAGAGCTATGGTTTGCAATTCCACCGGCTAGCTTTTAGGGCTGTCTGATTGTGTGCATTTTTCCAAACCAAAACACTTTCCCCCTAAATCTCCCTCCAATGCGCACACATGGACACAGTCATTTGTTAACTGACCGTACTACCTCCATGCCTTCTTGGGGACTAATTGACACACAGGCCAACACCTGAAATCACTCTCCGGAGGAAAACCCAAGATAAGGGAGGAAAGAATTTACTTATTATTCCTTCCCTCTTTCACTTCATTTTTAGATTTTTGTTATATCTCATGTTTTTGTTCCCCCCCACGGCTTTCGTCCCTCCCTCCCTCCCTCACTGCTCTTCGTCCCTCCCTCCATCGTCTCTCCCAATTCGGTTCGGTCATAAAATAACCCTCTGCAGACACTTTCATAGTCTAGGTGAAATTAAGCCGGGCCTCAGAGTTGCCGCACACATTTTGCGTAATCAGCATTTACAGGAAAACTAATGTCCCGGTATCGCCGGAACATGATTGGTCTGTCAAGCAGCGCTGAGATGGGCCAACTCAAACTCTCTGCTATCATTGGCACTAGAAGTCACCCACAAGGGAAAAAAGTATTTTTCCATTACTTTCACCTCCCCGTCAATCAATCCCCCATCCCTCCTCTCCCATCAAACCCCCATCCCTCCTCTCCCATCAAACCCCCATCCCTCCTCTCCCATCAAACCTCCCCATCCCTCCTCTCCCATCAAACCCCCTCCCCATCCCTCCTCTCCCATCAACCCCCCCCGTCCCTCCTCTCCCATCAACCCCCCGTCCCTCCTCTCCCATCAAACCTCCCCATCCCTCCTCTCCCATCAAACCCCCCACCCCGTCCCTCCTCTCCCATCAAACCCCCACCCCGTCCCTCCTCTCCCATCAAACCCCCACCCCGTCCCTCCTCTCCCATCAAACCCCCACCCCGTCCCTCCTCTCCCATCAACCCCCCCCCCCCGTCCCTCCTCTCCCATCAAACCCCCCCCGTCCCTCCTCTCCCATCAAACCCCACCCCCTTCCCTCCTCTCCCATCAAACCCCACCCCCGTCCCTCCTCTCCCATCAATCCCCACCCCCGTCCCTCCCCTCTCCCATCAATCCCCACCCCCGTCCCTCCTCTCCCATCAACCACCCCCAATCCATCCGTGCCAAGGAAATCCAACTCTCAGAAGGTATGGAAGCCGAGGGGGTGCTGGCACATGTGTCACTTAATTTAGAAGAATTAAAAATCCAGTCAATCCCACTCCCACACTGGGAATAGCCAAATGGGCCCCGGGAACTTTGGTTCAGACAATTAGAGGTTGTTTTGGTTTGGATGGAAGCAGATATTTAGGGGCTCCTGAGTGGCGCAGCGGTGTAAGGCACTGGTTTGATTCCAGGCTGTATCACAACTGGTTGTGATTGGGAGGCCCCATAGTGCTGCGCACAACTTGCCCAGAGTCATCTGGGTTTGGCCGGGGTAGGACGTTATTGTAAATAACAATGTGTTCTTAACCGACTTGCCTAGTTAAATAAAGGTTAAATAAATAATCCTATTTTTTTGCATTTAACTGCTGGGAGTGGATGACTGGGTTGGGTGGGCGAGATGGCGAGAGAAGCTTTGGCTGGAGTGGAAATGGGAATTGTATTGTTGGAACCGCAACAACAATGACAACAACAACAGCAATTCATCTCTCTGAGACGTGTGCAGTATACTTTTGTCTCGATCCATCTCATTCTTTAATTTCCCTTTTTTTTCTAGCTTGTATTGTTCTCAACATTCCCGATGGAGCATAATGACCATGAATCATCTTTTTTTTTTACTCAACCTCCCTCGGGGTAGCAAACATGTTTTGGCCATCAGAGAGCTGCGGCGCTGCCACAGAGTAACTGAGAACCATGCCTTGGTGCTATTGACAGAATAAGGGCCTAATTAGGAGAAGAGGGGGATGCTGGGTAGTTTGCTGATACTGCATGCAGTGGGGAGGCCTGGGAGGGAGCAGACCTTGATACAAATTGCGTGGCGTCCATAGAAGTGTGCCACCTCCGGGGATTTTCTCAGCAGACCTTCTCTAAACCCCTCACTATACCGTTGAACGTGTGAAATATTAGCATGCCGGGTGTTGTGTGTCTCTAACTCATCGCAGTGTGACTCGCTTTATTGTACCGTGCGTTGTGTAATACGCCCGAAGCTCTCGCTAGCTGTCTCCCTTCACAATTGTGTAGTCACGGATATGCCCTACAGGCCTGAGTTTGTGTAATTTATTCATCTGGGGTGGTTGAATGTCGTCTTGACTTTTGTCTTAACTTGGCAGCGTATCTCGTGTGCTTTCAGGTTCCCAGGCTGATGCATAATCAATAGGTAATGTTCCATCGCGTCTCATAATGTGTTTTTTTTTTTTTTTTTTTTTGCCTTGCAGGGCTCCTACAAATGCCGCTGTGGATGATGCTCTGGATGACAGCTCCGAACGCAGAGAAAAGGACACCGGATCAATAGGAGCTCCCCCCCCTTCCCTTGGCCAGTCCATTCTCCTTCCAGGGGAATATAGCTAAACACAAACAGAGCCGGACTAGGTGCTGGAGTGAACCCACCTCCCCCATCCCTTCCCCCAGCCTTGCCTCCCGCAAGTCCCAGATATGTGGCCCTTACAGAGGTCACTCGCTGCCCCTCGTCTGGGGAACCTGCTCCTTCTCATGGTGCTGGTCCTCTTGGTAGGCCCATCCCAAACAGGAGGCCAACCCCAGACCTTCAAAACCTTCTACCCGCCCGATTTGGGACTGACACACCTGGCCATTCACAACAAGACGGGCGAGGTCTACGTCGGCTCGGTCAACTGGATCTTCAAGCTCTCCAGCAACCTCACCAAGCTGCGTAGCCACATGACTGGTCCCGTGGTGGACAATGAGAAGTGCTACCCCCCGCCCAGCGTCCAGTCCTGCCCCCACGACCTGGCCCAGACCAGCAATGTCAACAAGCTGCTGCTCATTGACTACGCCCAGAACCGGCTCATCGCCTGCGGGAGCACCTCCCAGGGCATCTGCCAGTTTTTAAGGCTGGACGACCTGTTCAAGCTAGGCGAGCCACACCACCGTAAGGAGCACTACCTGTCCAGCGTGGCCGAGTCTGGCACCATGTCCGGGGTCATCATCACCTCCCCGCATGGCCCCGCCAGCAAGCTCTTCATCGGCACGCCCATTGACGGCAAGTCTGAGTACTTCCCCACACTCTCCAGCCGCAAGCTGATGGCCAATGAGGAGAACGCCGACATGTTCAGCTTCGTCTACCAGGACGAGTTTGTCTCCTCGCAGCTCAAGATCCCTTCGGACACCCTCAGCAAATTCCCCGCCTTCGACATCTATTACATCTACAGCTTCAGCAGCGAGCAGTTTGTCTACTACCTGACCATGCAGCTGGACACTCAGCTCACCTCGCCAGACGCCTCCGGCGAACAGTTCTTCACATCCAAGATCGTCCGTCTCTGCGTGGACGACCCCAAGTTCTACTCGTACGTGGAGTTCCCCATTGGCTGCACCAAGGATGGTGTGGAGTACCGCCTCATCCAGGACGCTTACCTCAGCCGGCCCGGGAAGCAGTTGGCTGACTCTTTAAGCATTTCCGAAGACGAGGACATCCTATTCACGGTCTTCTCCCAAGGCCAGAAAAACAGGGCCAGACCACCCAAGGAGTCGGCCCTGTGCCTGTTCACACTGCGCCGCATCAAGGAGAAGATCAAGGAGCGCATCCAGTCCTGCTACAGGGGAGAGGGAAGGCTGTCGCTGCCCTGGTTGCTCAACAAGGAGCTGGCCTGCATCAACTCGGTGAGTCCCTGCGACCCTCGTAGTGCCACTGACCTCTATCGGATTCTCCGATTCAATTTACTGCCCTTCAATTCTGATATGTCCCTCACATTAAATTCACTTTGATTCTTATTATTTGCCATGCTCTTTTCAGAGAGCATTGAACAAAAGGCCTAAGCTCTGTAATGGCTGACCTTGTGGTCTCACTGGAGATCTGTCAAACTTGAGGAGACCGTAGTTACAACCACCCTGCAATTATCAGGGTTTCGATTCAGACAGTGGTGATGAATACATGGGCCTTCCTCAACACGCCTCTGCCATGATGCTGGCATTTAGCTTTAGTCCCCTTCCACCACTTCTCCCTGGGGCCATCTGTAGGCCAGTCGTAATTAGAGAGGAAGTGCTGAGGCGTCGTGACTCTGAGCCCGGTTCCCACTCTCTTCCTGGAACCACTGAGTGCTTTGATTTAGTCCAACGGAGATATCATTAGCCCAGTCCCCAGGATTTGTGAAATGTCACTCAAATGACACACACACACACACACACACAAATTCATTGAGAGAGGGTTTGATCACATGCTGTCTGCAGTACTCGGCCCCTCGGGGAGGACACGAGGCTTGGCTGGGGTTCTCCTACTGATCTACGGTGCATGGCCGCGCATTGCTTTCGAGAGCACACACCCCGCTCCAGGCCGAGATAAACAGGCCTCAGTCCACATCTCCGTCGCCCTCTTTAGCCTCCTCGCTTCTCGCTCCCCTTCTCTCTTATCCCTTCTTCTTCTCTTCCTCTTCCTCCTTCTCTCTTCCCAACAGTCATCCCGCTTTCTCGCCCTCTCCCCGTTCTTTCTCGCTCCCCCTCTATATATCCATCTATAGTCGACTTCTACTTCTTATTTTCTTTGTCACTCGCTCACTCACTTACTCAGCCTGTTAGCTGGCGTTCTCAACCTCCCTCCCTCCCGCTCTCTCCTTCTTCCTCTTTCATTCGTTCTTTCCCTCTTTTTTTGTGCTCTCTTTCTTCCCCCCCTTTCTTAGTCTCTACCACTCTAATGATTAGTTCTTTTGATATAGCATTCTTATTAAACAGCGGTACAGCCCAGCTTGGTGACAGGTGCTACGTGCTAATGAAGGCCCATCTCCAGCTGTACGTCATACACATAATGGACTATGAATGAGTACAGCAGGAGCAACAGCAGGTGCTTGAAAGAAAGGGATGTAAAGATTGGGAAAGGAGGCTGCCGAAAAGCCTGGCAGAGTCGCGCCGTCTGTCGTTTCTAAACCTAGAGAGGGAGAGCGAAAAAAAGAGAGGGATTTGTGAATGGCCCAGTTGAGGCACTCAGGGGTCACCTCGCTCCTCCTCAGCTGTAGTTGATTGCCTGTCGTCGTGTTGGCCCTTTTCTTTCTCAACTCCTCTTCTCCCCGTGAGTGTTTAATTTGACCGTTTTGGAAATGGGCTCTGGTTCTCCGCGTGCAAATGTGTCCTCACAAGTAGCGTTTTACACAGGATAACTTTTTTTCCAAAGCCAGTTAAAATGTGATCTTCTCTCAAGTAACACCCCGCAATCTGCTTAGTCAGCCAGTCGGTCGCAAACCATTCCACACTGACTCATCCTGGATTCCCGCTTTTTAAGCCCACTCGTTGCCACAGCTCCCCGGCTCTGGTGGGAATGGTGATGTAAGAGCTGCTGTGTTCAGCCGATTGGCTGGCCCTTGATCCTGTGGCGATGCCAGGTCAGGCTTGAGGACTCATTGAGTAGAAGTAATCCTGTAAGCACAGGTCTTGGAACAGCGTTCCCCTCCCCCACTCTCTTAACCTTAACCTTTGAAAACTGACCTTAGATCAGTGTCTGGGGGTGATTTTGGCTCATTGCTCCGTGAGGGGCTAGATGAGGTCAGCAGTTGACCCTGGTGTAGAGCGGCTGGGAGGCGAGGCGGATTGAGGCAGGCCATTGGCCAGCTGAAGGGTGCAACCTATCATGATGAATGGTCTCCCGTACTGTCAGCTCCCCTCATTACCCCTGTAAATGGTCTGTGACTGTGTGTGGGTCTGTGTGTGTGTGTGTGGAAAGCTCACATAGGTTCACTGTTGTAGATATTTATTATGTAATTTTGTTCTTTATATTGTACACACACACACACACACACGTCTATCTGAAGCGACCTCGGGCAGTGGCGGTGTTCTCAGGCCCTCATCTCATCTGTCTGGGGTTTATTAGTGATGCTATGACCTTCCACCACTCTGGGAGTAGATCCATAGAAACCATTTCTCCACAGAGGGAGCAAGACCGAGATCGGGAGGGAGAGGTGGGTAGAGTGGGAGAGAGAATAAGAGAGGGAGAGCAAGTGGGTGGAGGATTGGGAGAGTGAGACGGGGTGGAGAGGGAAGAAACGGCATTGGTGAGAAAAGTACCCAGTTGTCGTACCTGAGTAAAAGTAAAGATGTCTTTAATAGAGAACGACTCAAGTAAAAGTGAGTCACCCAGCAAAATTCTACAGGAGTAGAAGTCTAAACGTTTTCGGTTTTAAAATATACGTAAGTATCAAAAGTAAATGGAATCGCTAAAATATGCTTAAGTATTGAAAGTAAAAGTGTCAATAATGAAAAATTCCTTATATTAAGCAACCCAGACGGCACGATTGTCTTGCTTTCTAAATGTACGGATTGCCAGGGGCACACTACAACAGTCAGACATGGTTTACAAACGAAGCATGTGTGTTTAGTGAGTCCACCCGATCAGAGGCAGTAGGGATGACCAGGGATGTTGCCTTGATTATTGTGCGAATTAGACAATTGTCCTGTCCTGCTTATTAGCATTCAAAATGTAACGCCCTTTTGGGTGTCAGGGAAAATGTAAGGAGTGAATAATACATTATTTTCATTAGGAAGGTAGTGGAGTCCAATAAAAAGTGGTCCAAAAAATATAAATGGTAAAGTACAGATACCCAAAAAACACTACTTAAGTAGTACTTTAAAGTATTTTTACTTAAGTACGTTACACCACTGAGGAATAGTGAGCTGGAGCGAACGAGAGAGAGAGAGCGACAAGTAGCTACAGAAAGAGAAAGGAGACATGCCTTTGCAGGCTATATCTGCTGAGCAAAGGGAGGCGAGGAGAAGTGGACATTGCAGATGGAGAGAAAGGGAAAAGAGAGAGCTAGAGAAGCTAGCTACAGAAAGCCTGTGCTGCCCATGTGAGAGCAGGAGGAGATGATTTGAACAGAATGCTCCCGCACCAATAATATCGCTGTCAGTCACCCGGGCGCTGGGCTGTCACCGTCACCGCTGAGGCTTTCCGTCATCCGCTGGCTCTTCACAGGGAAGGCGCTTTCTACCGCTGCTCCTGACCCTCGGCGCCAGCTGGTGGCTGGCGGTGTGCCAGATAACGCTCACTGTCTTCAGGTGACATCTTGACATTCACGCCGTCAGGAAGGGAGTAGGAGGAGAACAGAGGGGGGGGTCGTGTTTGTTGTGGGTGGGGATGTGGGGAAGTGTGTAGTGGGTGGGGATGTGTGTTTTGTGTGTCGTGTTTTTTGGGGGGATTTTTGTGTGTGTATAGTGTTTGGTGAGGTGGGGGTGTGTGTAGTGTTTGTTGTGGGTGTGTGTTGTGGTTAGGGGGGTGTGGGTGTGGCATGCGCAGGCATTCATGAAGTCTGTAATGGACAAACAAAATACAATGCTACTATCACAACTTTTCCTTAGGTTTAGCCCACATCTCTATTTCTCGCTCTGGCCTAAGATGGCGCTGACGTATGGAGTATGAATCTCCGTGTACTCACTGTCCACCCGACCCTTCCCGGCGACCGTGGAACAATGGTCTAGCTTCTTCCGGTGAGGTGCCGGGCAGCCTGGGATTCCTACCATAGAGTAGGAAAAGAAGACTGAGAGGCCGACATGGGGGTGGGGTCATCTTAGTGTGATCGAGACACCGGGTGACCCGTACTAAGCAGGACGTGCGTGCGCTACACTATGCAGGATGCCTACTCACAGCACTACTATTACTCGACTGGTATCTCTCTTCAAAGTAAGAGCGGATGTGAATCTCCGACTCTCCCAATGCATCTAGCCTCGGCAGTTTGATAGTGTTGCAGGTTATGCCTTTTTTATCTGTTAAACTACTTCCGTCCTGCCTCCGCTCCTTGGAGGACATACAAAAGACGGTGTCCCAAATGGCACCCTGTTCCCGATGTTAGAGCACTGCTCTCGCACTGCAGGGAATAGGGTTGCGTTTGGGCCGCAAAAGGAGCCGCCGCCGCTGCTACACCGACCTACATGAAGATATGCCGGGATACTGAAATCTTTGTTGGGGCTAACGCTATCTGCTATCTGCTATCTGCTAGCCTCTATCTGCTAGCCTCTATCCGCTAGCCTCTATCCGCTATCTTCTATCCGCTATCTTCTATCCGCTATCTTCTATCCGCTATCTTCTATCCGCTAGCCTCTATCCTCTATCCGCTAATAGCATTATTAAATTTCATAGAACTTCGCTTGTTCCATACAGGGGGAAATGCAATATAGTTTAGTGAAGTCGACTCTGCGATTATCAGATACAGAATCAACGGTGTGTTCAAATGTTACATTTCAAACACTTAATCCACTGGCTTCCAGTTGAAGCTCGCATCCGCTACAAGACCATGGTGCTTGCCTACGGAGCTGTGAGGGGAACGGCACCTCAGTACCTCCAGGCTCTGATCAGGCCCTACACCCAAACAAGGGCACTGTGTTCATCCACCTCTGGCCTGCTCGCCTCCCTACCACTGAGGAAGTACAGTTCCCGCGCAGCCCAGTCAAAACTGTTCGCTGCTCTGGCCCCCCAATGGTGGAACAAACTCCCTCACGACGCCAGGACAGCGGAGTCAATCACCACCTTCCGGAGACACCTGAAACCCCAATCCTTCTCACCCCCCCCCCCCCCCCTTAAAAGATTTAGATGCACTATTGTAAAGTGGCTGTTCCACTGGATGTCTTAAGGTGAACGCACCAATTTGTAAGTCGCTCTGGATAAGAGCGTCTGCTAAATGACTTAAATGTAAATGTAAATGTAATCTGTGTTTGATTTGAGTTTGCCTCGTGAAATAGATGCCCCCAAAAAATTGGGAACTCCAGGCAGGCTCAAGCGAATGCTGAACTATTCAAAATAGTATTTGATCCCAGGTCTGGAGGGCTGTGTTCTTCCAAAACGATATCTTCAACTCAAGCAAGGCCAACTAATAACCTCGTTAAATATATTTGCCTTTGCGATTCTGAGCGGTAATTACGATAAATGTGAAACACAGGACTATTCCCCTTTTCCTTAATCAGAATGTGACGGTAAACGCACGTAGCTCATTAAACGTGACTAATTGGGACGGCGGCGGTGATGCCCACCGGATGGATGTTTCTTAGTTAATTGGGCGATGTAATGTGCTGAGGGGTGAGAATTACTGGGTTGAACCCATGTCATTATATACCATACTAAAGTACTAATATTAGACATTCTTATGTATTGGGTTAGATTGACGGACAAACCAACCAATCCAGTGTGTGCGTGTGTCTACCTGTGTGCGTTTGCTTATCAGTGTCTCCCTTAAGATTGTTTTCAGCAGCGGAGGCGAATGTGTGTGGGGGGGCCAGGTTGTAAGAACGACTGAGAAGTTCACTTCTGGCGACAAAAAATAAAATAAAAAATGCTGTTTTACTCCAAAAATGCATGAATATAAATAATGTTGATGGGAACCACTGCACTGTAGGGAAGACGAGGAGCAAGCTGTGGCTGCGTGCTCGTGGCTCTCATTCCTGCTACTGCTTAAATCTGTTTGACAATTACAACTGGTCTTTTTAAGCAAACAGATCTTAAAAGGGATAGTGCGAGATTTTGCCAATTTAAGGATACCATTTCTATGCCAATGCGTGCAGTTTTTAACGTTAGTTTCGGGAGATTCGCCACAAAGTTTTGCCAAAAAAATCGTAGTTATTGGAGTGGCGGCAATGATACAAAATCTCTTTCTCGCCCTGTCTCTCTGTCCCCACCCCATGCTCACAAATCGCCGACGCCCATGCTAATGATACTAATTGCCCGTGTAATTATTTATTGATGTCTGTGTCTTTTGTGTTTTCAAAGTGTGCTCGTCACGTACACAGGATACAGCAAGTGTAAAACAGTGCGGTGACGTGCGCAGCGCAAAACTCTTTCCCAATGAGGCAGTAATACAAGTCATAATATAGATAAGAAATACAAGAGGAAACAGAACACAAGAATCATATACAGGTTAGTGCCAGTACCATTATTACAGTGTGCAGGGGTGCTGGATTGATTGTAGGTATGTACATGTAAACAGGGGTAAGAAGTGACTGGTAGCAGGATAAATATTAATAATAATAATCAACAGCAAAAATATAAACGCAACATGTAAAGTGTTGGTCCCATGTTTCATGAACTGAGATAAAATATCCCAGAAATGTTCCATATGCAAAATAAGCTTATTTCTCTCAAATGTTTTGCACAAATTTGTTGACATCCCCGTTAGTGAGCATTTGTCCTTTGCCAAGATCCACCTGTCAAGTTTGGCATATCAAAAATCTGAATAAACTGCATGATCACTACACAGGTGCATCTTGTTGCTGGGGACAATAAAAGGCCACTCTCAAATTGGCTGTTTTGGCACACAACACAATGCCACAGATGTCTCACCTTTTGAGGGATTGTGCAATTGGCATGCTCGACTGCAGGAATGTCCATCAGAGCTGTTGCCAGAGAATTTAATATTTGAAGAATTTCTGCACACTGTCAGAAACCGTCTCAGGGAAGCTCATCTGCCTGCTCGTTGTCCTCACCAGGGTCTTGACCTGACTGCAGTTCAGTGTCGTAACAGACTTCAGTGGGACAATGCTCATTTTCCATTGGCCACTAGCTGGAGAAGTGTGCTCTTCATGGATGAATCCCGGTTTTGACTGTACCGGGCAAATGGCAGACAGCTGTATGGCATCGTGTGGGCGAACGGTTTACTGATGTCAACGTTGTGAACAGAGTGGCCTGTGGTGGGGTTATGGTATGGGCAGATATACGTTACGGACAACGATCACAATTGCATTTTATCGATGGCAATTGACGAGATCCTGAGGCCCATTGTCGTGCTGTTCATCCGCTGCCATCACATCATGTTTCAACACGATAATGTACATCATTCCTGGAAGCTGAAAAATGTCCCAGTTCTTCCATGGTCTGTTTACTCGTCTGACATGTCACCCATTGAGCATGTTTGGGATGCTCTGGATCGACGTGTACGACAGAGTGCTCCAGTATCCAGCAACTTCGCACAGCCATTGAAAAGGACCGTCTGCAGTATGGGAGCAGAGAACAGTCAAATGCTGGGGTGACTGGAGTCTTGGGCAATTTTTGGGGGCCTTTCTTTGACACGTGTTGGAAGTGTTTTTGACACTTTTGGGAAGCTGATCGCTGAAATGTTGCTAGTGACTGTGGTGCCACTGCTTGCTGCCGTCACACTGGAACATAAAATAATAATAATAAACCGTCTTTTTTACATGACTCAAACGCACGCACACAATACCCAGCTGTGTGTTTAAATACAATTCAAGGCATGGCCAAGGACCACTCGTTACAAGTAGGAACAATCACACACTCCCATCTCCACATTGCTCCGTTGCCATAGCGTTCTAGGCCTATTTGACGTGAGAGAGATTGACCTTCCGAGAGATTCTACAGTTGGCTTGGAATTCTAAAACAACTCAGTGTGTTTTGTGTTAGTCGTTCTAGGCACTGTGTGTTTGTGTGTGAAACGTGCACATGCGTGTGGCGCTAGGTGCACCTGCATCGTATGTGTGTGTTTCTGTGTGCGCTTGCCCCGTACCCCCCCCCCCCTATGCCTAAGCAGTGACGTGACAGTGTTTGACTGTGGGCTGTAGGTCAGGAGTTCCCAGTGGGATTTCCCCCGGCCTGTCTGTCACTGGCGATGACTCGGCACATGACACACACTCTACCCTGTACTTCTGTTATCGGAAGTACAGCTCACGAGTAGGACGTTGTTCCATGAAGCTTTGGATGTCGGTGGTGGTGCCTCACCAAAGTGCTTTAAATGTGCGTTTGGAAAAGCGCTGTATGAGATGAAATGAATTAAAAGACGCAGTTGGGCAAATAGACATGTGGAGGGACAGACAGACAAACCGAGACACCCACACAGACTAAACATGTTTTATTTACTTTGAGAGGAGACTCCTTCTCTTTAAGAGACTCCAGCGATGTCTCCTTAAGCTCAGCTGGGATTCTGGGTAATTTATGAGAGCGAAAGATGGAGAGGGAGGGGGGCAGAGAGTGAGAGAGAGAGAGAGAGTGAGTGAGGCAGGCATACAGGCAGGTAACACACACACACACACACACACACACACACACACACACACACACACACACACACACAGACAGAAAGAGAGAAGCCCAGTGGAATGTGTGAATAGTTTGTGCTGTGATATGCCAGGCTGTTTTGGCTTATGTGTGGAATGTGGCAGCGTGTGTTTAGTTACGCCCTGTGTGTGTTGTATTTATAGAGCAGGACCTTTGTCTGTGTGTGTGTGGACGTGCCCACTCACAGAATCAGACCGTTGTGTATCCATGCATGATGCATACCCATACATGTATAAATGTATGAACGCACATTTAATGAATAAGTGGGGCAGGGGCAGGTATTTTTATTTCTATTCGTTTAGACATTTTTCTTTTGAAATTACGTTTAGATTCAATTAGTTTCCAGACCTGATTTGCTAGTTTTTATTTAGTTTTGTATTGTATTATTTAGTGTTCGGGATAAAAAATAACTGGTGCCTGGGAGGCTAGGAGACATTGATGTGTTGTATAGGGATGTCACTTCTTGCCACGGGGGGGGGGGGTTGAGTAATGCGTAAGGTGATGGGTCAGTTCATAGGTTAGGTTTACGTTGTAAAGTCAATTTCGATGTGACTTGGGCTTGAAAGGGTTTGCGCCTAGACTGGCGAAAAAAATATGGTGGAAGGAAACTCTCTTCACAGACCACTGGTGGTTTTCATCTGATTGTCAAACAAATCACTTCATAAAGTAGGTTACGTAGCCAGACAGCATCAGGCTACACTTACATGTCTTCTGCCTTGATGACGATGGCAGTATTATCATCAGCACCTGTATTTTTACTAAATAAACGTGTTTAACTCTGGTCATTTTTCTGTAAAAGTGTTATATTTGCATTTTGCCCGGCTTTGAAAGCGCCTCATTGCTTAAGCGGAGAAATTGTATTTAAAATAAATATGACTAGTATTTTTTTAAATGTTTATGCCCAGCTCACAAGGCCCCTTGATGTGAGGCCTGAGGCAATAGCCTCTTCTGCCTAGTGCTAAGTCTGTCACTGATCCCTCTCAGGTCTGTTTAACGGGGTGGCTCTCCCATAGACACCAATGTATTATCAGCTGTGTCTGGTCTGCTTAGTTCATTGACTGTATATGAACCAACCAATAAATGAGGGATGTCTCGCTTCCTCTTCCGTCTCTGGTTTAGCCCTTTGGGCAAGCAGCATTTACCAATCAGATTCAAAAACTTAAACTCCATTAGGAGAAATCTTGAAAACCCGTTAGATTTTTGCCCAAAGTTTAGGAGGAAAAAACAAATTCTGGACAAAATTCATGTTGGGTTTTATTTTAGTTAGTTTTGGAGTCCAAGATAATAGTATCAGTATATTTTTAGTTTTTCAAACAGGTTTGTTAATTATTTTATGTTCCAAAATAGTTTTTTCATGATTAGTTTTAGTTTACTATAATAGACTTGGTGTGTGCACACACTTGTTTGTGTGTGTGTGCGCACGTGTGCATAATTAATCTTTATAAACTGGGTGGTTTGAGCCCTGAATGCTGATTGGCTGACAGCGCAGTGGAGTGCCTGGATACAGCCCTGAGTCGTGGTATGTGAACCCTTTGGAATTACCTGGATTTCTGCATAAATTGGTCATAAAATTTGATCTGATCTTCATCTAAGTCACAACAATAGACAAAAACAGTGTGCTTAAACTAATAACAAACAAATTATTGTAATTTTCTTGTCTATGTTGAATATATCATTTAAATATTGTAGTGTAGGTTGGAAAAAGTATGTGAACCCCTAGGCTAAGGACTTCTCCACAAGGTAATTGGAGTCAGGAGTCAGCTAACCTGGAGTCCAATCATTGAGATGAGATTGGAGATGTTGGTTAGAGCTGCCTTGCCCTATTAAAACACACTCTCAAAATTTGAGTTTGCTATTCACAAGAAGCATTGCCTGATGTGAACAATGTCTCGAACAAAAGAGTTCTTAGACATAATATGAAGAATCGTTGACTTGCATAAAGCTGGAAAGGGTTACACAAGTATCTCTAAAAGCGTGGATGTTCATCAGTCCATGGTAAGACAAACTGTCTATAAATGGAGAAAGTTCAGCACTGTTGCTACTCTCTCTAGGAGTGGCCGTCCTGCAAAGATGACTGCAAGAGCACAGCACAGAATGCTCAATGAGGTTAAGAAGAATCCTAGAGTGTCAGCTAAAGACTTATAGAAATCTCTGGAACATGCTAACATCTCTGTTGACGAGTCTACGACATGTAAAACACTAAACAAGAATAGTGTTCATGGGAGGACACCATGGAAGAAGCCACTGCTGCCCCAAAAAAACATTGCTGCACGTCTGAAGTTAGCAAATGAGAACCAGGATGTTCCACAGCGCTACTGGCAATATATTCTGTGGAAAGATGAAACTACAGTTGAGTTGTTTGGAAGGAACACACAACACTATGTGTGGAGAAAAAAAGGCACAGCACAGCACACCAACATCAAAACCTCATCCCAACTGTAAAGTATGGTGGAGGGAGCATCATACCAGACACACCAAAAATATTGCTGAACTGAAACAGTTTTGTAAAGGAATTTACAAAATTCCCCCTGACCGTTGTGCAGGTCTGATCCGCAACATTTAGTTGAGGTTATTGCTGCCAAAGGAGGGTCAACCAGTTACTAAATCCAAGGGTTCACTCACTTTTTCCACCCTGCACTGTGAATGTTTACACGGTGTGTTCAATAAAGACATGAAAACATACAATTGTTTGTGTGTTATTAGTTTAATTAGACCGCGTTTGTCTGTTGTGACCTAGATGAAGCTCAGATCAAATTTGATGACCAATTTATGCAGAAATCCAGGTATTACCAGAAGGTTGACTTATACCTTTTCTTGCCAATGTATACCACAAACCCCCGAGGTGTCTTATTGCCGGTCACCAACATAATTAGAGCAGTAAAAAGGAATGATTTGTCATACTCGTGGTATTATGGTCTGATATACCACGGCTGTCAGCAAGTCAGCATTCGGGACCCGAACCACCTAGTTTATTATTGACAATATATTGTCCAGTATAGGTTAGCCAGCACAGTGTCTTCTTGTGGACTGTAGGTTAACTTTCAAACCCAGAAGAATACCATTACCCTTCACTACCCAGTAGAACTCTGGGTGTGCATCCCAAATGGCACCCTATTCCCTATGTAGTAGTGCACTACTGTTGACCAGGGACCAACGGGCTCTGGTCAAAGTAGTGCGTTATGTAAGGAATAGGGTGCCATTTGGGACTCAACTGCTGTCTCTGTGTACTAATGTACTGTATCTTAACCCTTTCAACCCCCCCCCCCCCCCCCATGATGGATTAACCCTTCAAGGTCCTTCCCTCCAGGCTCTGGTGGGGTGGGGCTACCGTGTGTCTAAGTGCCCGAATCAAATTCAGATTGATGGAGACGAGCTTGCACTTCTCTCATGATTGGGTTGAATATGGCCCTGTGGGCATCTGGAGAAGTGTAGGAAGGATTGTAGTTGAGTGAAGTGTGTCTGTTTTGTCCAGATGGGAGACTGGCCAAGGCCATTAGTGAATAAAAAGACTGTTGTTTCAAGTAACTGCTCAGTGGACATGGACACACACGCACACACACTTCACTCCTCTACAATCCTCCCGATCCTTCTGCAGATGCCCATTGTTAGTGAGTCGCAGAAGGTTCCCGTAAAGCAGCAATCCCTCTCTCTCCACCGGGTCACGGGGCAAACTACGGGACTTTGTAACCGAATTGATACCCAGCTGGCTGTCCCTTCCTCTTTCTCCTCTCCTCCTTTCTCCTCTCCTCCTCTCTCTCCCTGCCTTTCTTCCTGCTGTGAGATGGATAGATTAAGAGAAAGACGCAGAGTGAAAGAGGGGGAGGAATGAAGAGAGGGAGAGAGAGAAGGGGATAGTAACGCGTAGAGTTGTGGTACTCGTCCGCTGTGGTTCTCGGCTAAGGGATGGTTTGAGAGTTGGAGAGCGAGGCAGCGAGAGTGAAATAAAGCAGGAAAGGAAGGACCAGAGGGACATCGACGAGAGTCGTGTTGAAATCAATTTCAGGCAGATGGTGAGACACGTGAGGGAGAGTTAACTGTTCTCTTCTGTGGATCAATCAGATGATGTCGTGATCAGTCTTTGGATTACACCACCATTTACACACTCGCCTGTGTGTGTGTATGCGCGTGTTGCCCGTGTAAAACACACACCGACGCCACTTCAATTCTAACCTTCCTCTGCTAGCAACCTCTTAGGCCTCCATAGGGTGCGGGTTGCGCACACACAGTGACGTTGGTGTGTCATGCCTCTCACGACAGGCCGATTTTGACTTGCGTAGTAAGGTTGGTGGCCTCTGCCCTCTAGGCTGAACCACTGACACAAAGCATTCAGGCGATCTCCCTTAGCAACCCAAGTGGCAGGTTGGAATTCGTCAGGGGGTAACTATTGTGCCCCTTAATGAAATTAGAGCTCTGAATGAGGGGATTACCATTTGAATCGGCTGAAGAGAATCCTTTGGGAGAGACACACACGCACTACTTAAACATGCACACAACACTCGTCTCTAGACGATAGTTCACGTTAGCAAACTGCGTATCTGTTGTGTTTATGTGACTCTCTTTCCTTTGTCTTTCTGTAAGTGCAACTGCGCTCTGATATTGTACTGTATTAAACAAGGCTATTACAAGGCCAGACACACTGTTTTTGCCTGTCTTCTCACACTTCTCCCTCTCTCTCCTCTCTCGTTCAGCCTCTTCAGATCGACGACAACTTCTGCGGCCAGGACTTTAACCAGCCGCTGGGCGGGACCAGCACCATAGAAGGGATACCGCTCTTCATCGACAAGGATGACGGCCTGACCTCGGTGGCCGCCTACGATTACCGCGGCAACACCGTGGCCTTCGCCGGCACGCGCAACGGCAGGATAAAGAAGGTAAAGGAGCGAGAGGATGGAGGGAGAACGACTCTTTCGGGTCGCGACGGAGTCGGACGTTTCGCCCGTGTTTGAGGGGCGTCGTTGTTACGTTGTGTTCGCGGCCTTTGTTGATCAGTCTTGTCACGGCAGATTGGAATTTGGGTGTTTTTTTTTGTTTTTTTTCATAAGCAGGAAGTTGCTCCATGTATAATCATGTCGACATTGATTGGTCCTCATGACTTTTCTAAAGGGGATATCATAGGCTGTGTCAGGAATGGCGACCCTATAGATTCCTATATGGCTCCGGCAAATAGCAGTGCACTAGGTAGGAAAGGAGACAAGGTGGCGTTGACATGTCCGCCCTCGTAGATAGGTGCCGGGATCTGATTTAGCCGTTGGGGATTGTTTAGTTCATAAAACCTTGACTGCGACGCGTCACATCCATTTGACTCTGACGTGTCTTTAACATCCAGGAGACCCTGCAGGCCGTCGATCAAAATCTCCACCCGTTTTTTAAATTTTTTAAATGGCCGCTCAGACGACAGGCGGGGAAATTGACTGCGGTCGTCTAGTTTTAGTAGATGCAGTATATAGGCCTAGCCTGTGGTGTCAAATGGAAATTGGATAGAGTGGTCTATTGAAAGTCGTGGGGTTTTGGTTCCCGCAATGGTCATAAACGAGATATTAGGCAGATATGTGTTAGCTGTTAGTGGCTTTGAATGAGAGCTGAATGTTGTCTGGATCTTAGCCTCCAGAATCTCTGGTGAACATTCCAAACGGGCTGCTGCTGTTGGTCTGAGTCTGTGTGTTCTTATTGATGTTATCTCAGTTATTGGCACGTACACAGTGTGCATGTTGATTGTGTGTTTGGTGAGTGTTCGTTATGGCTTGTCATACTAATTTGCATGTGGGGGGGGTGTGTGTGTGTGTGTGTAGTCTGTTGAAGACAGGGCTCTCGAGGTAGATAGGAGCTCATTGTATATTTCGCCTGGTTTACCTTCTGCTCCGCTCAAGACATTGAGTCACCGTTATGAATATGCATTATAATCTGTGGGTTTCTTTGTCTGAATGTGTAGTGTGTGTGTGTGTGTGTGTGTGACAGCACAATGCAATGTTGACTTAGATTCAGCACTGTGCATTTGTCAAAGTGACACCGACCCATTCAGTTATTTTTGTGAACAGCGTTGTTGGGTGAGACGTGTGTTGGTGTGTGGAAGGAGAGAACAAGGTTGTTGTTACATGGAGGTAATTGCCAAAATAATGGAAACACCAACATAAAGTGTCTTAATAGGTCATTGGGCCGCCACGATGCGCCAGAACAGCTTCAATGCTCCTTGGCAGATGTTCTACAAATGTCCTGAACTCTGTTGGAGGGACGTGACACCATTCTAACATGAGAAATTCCATCATTTTGTGTGTTGTTGATGGTGGTGGAAAACGCTGTCTCAGGCGCAGCTCCAGAATCTCCCATAAGTATTCAATTGTGTTGAGATCTGGTGACTGAGACACACACACACACACACACACACACCCCCTTTAAACCCCCTATGCTAATTTGAGACCCCTCTTTCAAAGTTCTGGAAATAAAATAGCGGTTAGCGGTTATCGTGCTAACAGAGCAAGATAATGCTAGCAGTGCTAGATTCAAAACACCAGTGGTATTTGTGTCTACATCTGGGCTCAAATGCGCTAGGTGTGAGATGACATCTACACAAGAGGAGGAAAATAAGGTGGAACTGATAAATGAGCATACGTTCTTTGTCTGTTCCAAATGTATCATCATCAAGCAGCTTAGGGAAGTGATTCTCCGGCTGCTAGTTCAGTTGCGGGGGGAAACGAGATGTGCGTTTCAGTTCTGAATGCCTCCTACAGCTAAGGACTCGATGAGTCGGGCGGTACTGACCTGCTCCAATCCACTGGACAGATGGTAAGCTCAATTCCCCGGCCAGTGGGAGACTGGACACTGGCAAGGCGAAGGAGGCGAAACGTAAATGTCACTGATGTGTCTTCCTTGGATCAGCCTCTCAGAATAGCACTAAAAACAAGCAAGCAACACAGAAAAGGACTAACAATAGCCCATATTAACACATGTCACCTGAGAAATAAGGTTTGTGAAATTGACCACTTATTGACATCTGAAAACTGCTAAGAGTCGGTGTTTGGACTATATATGTGTGAAATGTTGGATAATGTAAGTGATATCAAGCTGCCCACTCAAAAAGAAGCTCCAATCTGTAACCTGTGCCTGTTATCTGATTCAAGTCATCAGTCCAACCTACCAGGGTATTTACAAACAGAAAATGAACTAAATTACATTTACATTTACATCTATGTGTATTGATCACATCTTTACTAATATAGCGTTATCTAGAAAAACCAAAGTCCCGAAGACTGGACCTAAACTGGTGTATAAACGATCATACGGGACGTTTTAACAATGATTCCTTTGTGAAGATGTGAAAAAATACTTTTGGGCTGATGTAATAAGGAACATCCAGACGCTGCACTGGAAGCATTTGTGAAACTGCTTCTTTCCAGTTACTAATAGGCATGCGCCCATCAAGAAACTGACTGTTGGAACTGCCAGAAGAAACTGTACTATGGAACAAAGATACATTATGTAAAGAATGATGGTAAAAAAAACTCTGGAGTACTTAAAATGAAATTCTAGGCAAATACAGCAAGCTCTGCGCCTTCCTTCACTGAGGCAGACGGCTTGTTCATAACAAAACCCTTTGATATTGCCGACCACTTGAATACCTTTTTTGTTGTTGACAAAATTTAAAAACTTAGGTATGACATGCAAACAACAAATGCCGGGCCTTCATATTCATGCATAATGGACCAAATAATGAAAGACGAGCACTGTAGTTTTGAGTTCCTCAAAGTGGGCGTGGAAGAGGTGAAAACAAACATAAGGACAAACCACCAAGTACTGACAACCTGGATGGTGAATGTTTGAGGTTGGTAGCGGAGTACATTATGACATTTTTGTCACATCTTGAATGTATGCCTAGAAGACTGTGTGTGGTAGGCAAAGGTCATTCCGCTACCCAAGAATAGCAGAGCACCCTTTTTAATGGTTTTAACAGCCGACCAATCAGCCTGTTACAGGTGCTTAGCAAACGTTTGGTAAAAATACTGTTTGATCAAATACAAAGTTATTTTGCAGAAAACAAATGAACAGACTTTTCAGCATGCTTATATGGAAGGGCACTCAACGTGCTCGGCACTAACACAAATTACTGATTTGGCTGAAATAAATTGATAGTGTGAAGATTGTGGGAGCTGTTTTGTTCGACTTCAGTGTAGCTTTTGATGTCATCGATCATAACCTATTGCTGAAAAAAACGGAGGTGTCATGGATTTTGCATCCTCTGCCTTATTATGGCTTGGGAGTTACCCATATAATAGAACACAGAGGGTTTTTGTTAATGGAAGCCAAATTCAGTTGAGTGTGGTGTTCTGCAGGGCAGCCCACTAGGGCCATTATTGCTTTCTGTTTTTACAAATGACCGTCCACGGACCTTGAATATAGCCTGTGTGTCTATGTGTGCTGACGGCAAACAGTAAACATAACAGTAAACAAAATAACTGAGACACTTAACATAGAGCTTCAGTCAGTTTTAGTTTTAGAACTAGCGATAGGCTGATGCTAAATATCAAGTAACAATTTGTGGGACAAATCACTCGCTCAACACTAAACCTCGCTTAGATCTGTTATTAAATAATGTGGCTATTGAGCAGTTTGAGGAGACTAAACTGCTGGGTGTAACGCTAGATAGCAAGCTGTTATGGTCAAAACATATAGACTCAATGGTTGCTAAAATGGGTAGAGGTCTGTCCATGATAGGGCGTTGCTCTTTCTTGACATCTCAGTCAACCAGATGAGGCCTTAGTTTTGTTGCACCTGGACTACTGCCCAGCTGCGTGTTCACGTGCTGCAAAGAAGGACATAGGTCAATTGCAGTTGGTCCAAAACAAAGCAGCACGTATCGCACTTCGATGTACACGGAGGAAAAGTGTCAGTAACATGCACGTCAGTCTCTCCTGGCTCAAAGTTGAGGAGAGATTGACTGAATCACTGTTGGTCTTTGTGCAAGGTATCGATGTGTTGAAGGTACCCGAACTGTCTGTTAGAGCAGTCGGCACACAGTTCGGACGCTCATCGGCACAAACACAAGACGACATGCAACCAGAGGGTCCCTTCACAGTCCTCAGGTCCAGAACAGAGGCTGGGAAGCGCACATAGAGCCATGACTACATGGAACTCTCTGCCACACCAGGTAACTGAAGATATTAACATAACCAGTCATAAAAACAGGTAAAAGAACACCTCACTGCAGTAAGGGGGCCGGCCATTTTATATATCTTGTATTGGAGTTTGCACTGTACTATGTATTAGACCTATGTGCTGGTATGTAGGCTGTGTGTGGAGTTTTAAATGTATGATTTTCAATCCATGATGACTAGTGTTCTCTAATATGTCATGTCTCATGTTGACCCCAGGAAGAGTAGCTGATGCCTTTTCTGCGGCTAATGGGGATCCTAATAAATACCTAATAAATACCTAAGGACTTTTCCTGCCATGGCAGCCAAAATAATGGACAACTGGGCATTTTTATACGTGACCCTAAGACTGATATACTGTTGATCGCTTAATTAACCTGTGCGCAGGCACCTGCTTTCAATGTACTTTGTATTCCTCATTTACTCAAGTGTTTTCTTTATTTTGGCAGTTACTTGTTTGTTTGCTCACATGTCTGCGTCAAGACACAAAGAAGTCTGCGCCAAGACACAAAGAAAATCAGTGTGCAAGAAGTCACCAAATCCGTCATCTGCCTTCTCTCCCAGTGAGAAAGAGAAACACAAACATGTTTTATTCTGCTGTTAATAAACCCAATATTAATAGGATTTTAATCTCAACTACTAGTTCACAATATGCTGCCTGTGTGTGTTTGCGGTTGTGTGTACTCACTGATCAAATGTGCCTAGCTTGTTGTTGGAACGAATGTGTAGATGGAGGGAGGAAGCGAGAGTGATGGAGGGAGTGGGTGAGTGATCGAGGGAGGAGGGGAGAGGGAGAAAATCAATCAATCAAATGTATTTATAAAGCCCTTCTTACATCAGCTGATGTCACAAAGTGCTGTACAGAAACACAGCCTAAACCCCCAAACAGCAAGCAATGCAGGTGTAGAAGCACGGCGGATTCGCAACGTGTGATGGAAGCAGGAGCTTTTTGATGGATCTGTTGAAATGGGAAATTGAGGACAGATTCTGGCTTGTCCCCAGGCTTTCTCTCTCTCTCTCTCTCTCTCTCTCTCTCGTCTGCATGCTTTCAGTGTGTCATGCTTTTGTGTTTTTCCTCCACAATGTGTGTTGTACAGACATTAGTGAGCTGTGAGTGTGTGTGTGAAGCACTACAAGCTGAGAGGGATACTGCTGTATGGTCCTGCCTCTGAGTATTGAGAGATCATGCTCCCCTATGAGTTTGGGGGAGATGGTGAGAGAGAGAAAGAAAAGCTGTTCGATGGATGAGCGGGTCTTTCGAGAGGGAGAGATCCCGCTTCTTTAGTGAAAGCACTGGAGCCAGACCCTCTCTCTCTCTCTCTCTCTTCCTCCCTCCCCATCGAGGTGTCACTCTCCAGCCGGGTGTCCAGCGTAGCATTCTTCAGCTGTTTCACCGGAGGGGGTACAACTCTCCCATCTGCTGCACTAGCCACTGTGCCCATTTTGAGCCCATGCCAGAAATAGGTCGTTCTTCTGAGAAGCTTCCCACAGGCCCCACTCTGCCCACTCAATGGATACCCACCCCTGAGGCTTCGGACTCTGACAAAGAAGATTTATTAGTGTGAAAAGTGGAGGGGATGATGTTGCTGTCCTGTATTATAGTAGTCTGATGTAGGCATCATTAGTGAACACTCCAACATCTAAACCGTCTGTGTTAGCCGTTGAACTTGACCAGCATGGTCTTGATAGGAAATACATTCACTTACCCTGCGGTTACTTGGTTCTTCTAAAATATGACCTGTCTGTGTGTGTGCGTCTGTGTGTGCTTCTTGGTCGTGGCGACACGGTTCATGGCCGTTGCTATTCCAGAGGGACGGGTGTATCCGTGATCTGTGTGTGTGTGTCAGAAGCTAATTGACTGATCATTGTTATTCTACAGGCTCATAATGATGTGTGTGTGTGTGTGTGTGCGCGCGCCTGTGTGTGTGTCAGACAGAAACTTGGCAGACTGACAGCAACCCACCCTCTCACCACAGGCATGGTAATGATGGGACAGACCCCCTCTGGTGACTAACCCCCCCCACTCCTTCATCTCTCTCTCTCTCTGTCTGTCTCTGTCTGTCTCTGTGTCTCTGTCTGTCTCTGTCTGTCTCTGTGTCTCTGTCTCTGCCTCTCTGTCTCTCTGTCTGTCTCTGTGTCTCTGTCTCTGCCTCTCTCTCTCGATGGAAAGCTGCAGATGGAAAGCTGCAGATGGAAAGCTGCAGATGGGCTCGACCCTTTTCACTTTTTCTTTTTTAAATTTCACCTTTAAACCTAGGCAAGTCGGTTAAGAACAAATTCTTAAGTGATGGGAGGGAGGGAGGGAAGTATAAGGAGAGTGGGATGGAGAGACAGAGAAAAATCTGTGGGGTGAGTAATGAGAGCGAAGTTGTGATTGGGAGAGACGGACAGACTGAGAGTGAGACCCACAGTATAGTAATAGTGATAGTCTGTCTCTCCTGGGTGAAGGAGGTGTACAGAGAGAGAGAGAGAGAGAGAGAGGTCTACTAGCCAGCCTGGCAAACGGATGGAAACCAGACTGACACAGACAATCGGAGACTAACATACAAACACACATCTCAAGGCCCTCTGTGTAGAGGGTCATTCCAACGCATTGTTTTGATAGTGAATAGGTTCACTGTCATCTTGATTTTACTTAAAGTGCTCGGCTCCCCGTTCACTCTTTCTTTCTCTCCCCTTCTTCCCCTCTCTCCTTTCTGCTCTTTCTTTCTCTCCCCTTCTCCCCCTCTCCCCTTCTCCCTCTCCGCACTTTCTTTCCCTCTCTCCCCTTCTCCCTCTATCTCCTTTCCATTCTTTCAAGACATGTTCTGTAGGCGTGTTTGTCTGTCCTATGTCTGTGTGCATTTGTTGTGTGCGCGTATGTGCGCGTACACGTGTATATGTTTTGTGTGTACTCCCATTCACATTGTGTTAGCAAGAGGCACAAGTTGTCAGAGCTGGGAAGTAGCACGGAGGGTACTGTTGTGGGGATGAATGCAGTCCCTCGGTCACCTGTTCATGAGGAGAGAGAGAGAGCGGGACGGGCATGATGAGATGGAGAAGACATGATCACCACACAAACTACATCCTCGTTGATTTAACTGGCCAAATCACCATGGGAAGTATTATGAAACATTTGATATTATTGTATTGCTATTAAGATGATTAGTATTATGTATGAGTATGCGTTAGGGCTGTCCCCGGCAACAACTATATATATCTATATATCTGTATATGTATATACATATACACACACACACACACACACACACCGTATGTTTGAATAAACACACACACCGTTATGTTTGAATAAAATCAACTATATGTAGGCTACTGAGCCTGTCTGATGCTTTAAGCACTAATATTAAAAATGATGATGCAAAATTACTAAAGAAGGAGCCAGAGATAAATATAGCCAATCCAGAATAAACAAACCTGTGCCCCCCCTCGACCAACAGCCTAAAGACCAAACAAATGACCAGTCGACTAAATGGGGTCAGCCTTAGTATGAGCATATCAGCAAACTGATTCACGCTATAGGAGAGTCAAACCAAGCCAAGTTAAGCTGTTTTGCTTAGGCATCCACCATAGTTGCTGTAACCGTGCTGGAAAGGACAATGTTGTAAAGATGGAATCCAGGGGATAAAATGAAAGTCCAAAATAAAGTAAAAATAAAGTATGTTTGAATGACACTGAGGGGGCAACGCTGTTACATCCAATGCCTGATTGCCTGATGCTGACTCCTCGTAGGTGCTTGTACACGTGTAAACATGCATATATACAGTTCATATATACAGTTCATGTATACAGTTGAAGTTGGACGTTTACGTACACTTAGGTTGGAGTCATTAAAACTCTTGCTTGCTAACAAACTATAGTTTTGGCAAGTCAGTTACGACATCTACTTTGTGCATGACACAAGTAATATTTCCAACAATTGTTTACAGACAGATTATTTCACTTATAATTCACTGTATCACAATTCCAGTGGGTCAGAAGTTTACATACACTAAGTTGACTGTGCCTTTAAACAGCTTGGAAAAGTCCAGAAAATGACATCATTTCTTTAGAACCTTCTGATAGAACTGTTTGGCCATAATGACCATCGTTATGTTTTGAGGAAAAGGGGGGAGGCTTGCAAGCCGAAGAACGCCATCCCAACTGTGAAGAACGGGGGTGGCAGCATCATGTTGTGGGGGTGCTTTGCACTTCACAAAATAGATGGCATCGTGAGGTGGAAAATTATGTGGATATATTGAAGCAACATCTCAAGACATCAGTCAGGATGTTAATGTTTGGTCGCAAATGGGTCTTCCAAATGGACAATGACCCCAAGCATACTTCCAAAGTTGTGGCAAAATGGCACAAGGACAACAAAGTCGAGGTATTTGAGTGGCCATCACAAAGCCCTGACCTCAAACCTATATAGAACATTTGTGGGCAGAACTGAAAAAGCATGTGTGAGCAAGGAGGCCTACAAACCTGACTCAGTTACACCAGCTCTGTCAGGAGGAATGGTCCAAAATTTTACATTTACATTTAAGTCATTTAGCAGACGCTCTTATCCAGAGCGACTTACAAATTGGTGCGTTCACCTTAAGACATCCAGTGGAACAGCCACTTTACAATAGTGCATCTAAATCTTTTAAGGGGGGAGGGGGTGAGAAGCATTACTTTATCCTATCCTAGGTATTCCTGAAAGAGGTGGGGTTTCAGGTGTCTCCGGAAGGTGGTGATTGACTCCGCTGTCCTGGCGTCGTGAGGGAGTTTGTTCCACCATTGGGGGGCCAGAGCAGCGAACAGTTTTGACTGGGCTGCGCGGGAACTGTACTTCCTCAGTGGTAGGGAGGCGAGCAGGCCAGAGGTGGATGAACGCAGTGCCCTTGTTTGGGTGTAGGGCCTGATCAGAGCCTGGAGGTACTGAGGTGCCGTTCCCCTCACAGCTCCGTAGGCAAGCACCATGGTCTTGTAGCGGATGCGAGCTTCAACTGGAAGCCAGTGGAGAGAGCGGAGGAGCGGGGTGACGTGAGAGAACTTGGGAAGGTTGAACACCAGACGGGCTGCGGCGTTCTGGATGAGTTGTAGGGTTTAATGGCACAGGCAGGGAGCCCAGCCAACAGCGAGTTGCAGTAATCCAGACGGGAGATGACAAGTGCCTGGATTAGGACCTGCGCTGCTTCCTGTGTGAGGCAGGGTCGTACTCTGCGGATGTTGTAGAGCATGAACCTACAAGAACGGGCCACCGCCTTGATGTTAGTTGAGAACGACAGGGTGTTGTCCAGGATCACGCCAAGGTTCTTAGCGCTCTGGGAGGAGGACACAATGGAGTTGTCAACCGTGATGGCGAGATCATGGAACGGGCAGTCCTTCCCCGGGAGGAAGAGCAGCTCCGTCTTGCCGAGGTTCAGCTTGAGGTGGTGATCCGTCATCCACACTGATATGTCTGCCAGACATGCAGAGATGCGATTCGCCACCTGGTCATCAGAAGGGGGAAAGGAGAAGATTAATTGTGTGTCGTCTGCATAGCAATGATAGGAGAGACCATGTGAGGTTATGACAGAGCCAAGTGACTTGGTGTATAGCGAGAATAGGAGAGGGCCTAGAACAGAGCCCAAAATTCACCCAACTTATTGTGGGAAGCTTGTTGAAGGCTACCTGAAACGTTTGCCCCAAGTTAAACAATTTAAAGGCAATGCTACACTCAATTAGTACTTGGTATGTAAACTTCTGACCCCCTGGGAATGTGATGAAAGAAATAAAAGCTGAAATAAATTATTCGCTCTACTATTATTCTGACATTTCACATTCTTAAAATAGTGGTGCTCTTAACTGACCTAAGATTTGGGAATATTTACTAGGATTCAATGTCAGGAATTTTGAAAAACTGTATTTGGCTATGGTGTATTTAAACTTCCGACTTCAACTGTACACACACACACACACACACATTCAAACGCGGACACACACGTAAGTAGTGACACGCCTGCATTGAAATGTATACAGTTGGTTTTGTTATTGTCTTTTGTTTTTGCATTGTTGTTTTCCTTAGTTTTTCTCTGTTGTTCATTTGGTTGGTTGTTGCGTTGGGGGACTGTGGCTTGGGGTTGGGGAATGGAGGGAGAGGTTTATTTTTAGACTTTTTTTTTAAGGCGGGGAGGTGGGGGGGGGGTCTCGCATGGTTGAGGGGCAGCTGCCGGGAAACTGGGGGGGGTTGGTGGCCTGGCGGTTGGGAGGTTTGGCCGGTAGCCGATCTGTTGACTTGCCCTTGTGCGGGGAGCTTGACCCTGGTTGCTCCTGTGGTTCGCTCTGGACGGGAGATGGTCAGATGAAGATGGAAACCGCTGTAGGGGAAATGGCACCACTGTCCGCCCCCACAGTCATTATTGTTTTTGTTTTGTTGACATACCCGAGGTGAGGAGTGTTGCGCAGCGTGGTAATACACATTGCTGTACTTATTCTGCTGTTCTTTCACACGTGCAATGATGTCTGAGTGGTAAAAACAGTGTTTGTTGTTTGCAATAACTTCTTTGTTGTTGTAATATTGAAAACGGACCTTTCCACCATTAAGAATCCCAGCTTTAAAAGATATATCCAAGCCATATGGATTGAGTTGGCCCTGTACTGTATGAATTGCTTCGGGGTGAAGTTTCGAGCTACAGATTTAGGATTAGCTTCTCCTCCCCCAAACCTAACCTTAACCTTTTAGTACGTAAAATGCAAAACTAACCCAAGATCAGCATCTTGGGGTATCTTCACCCTACACTGTGTGAATCAGGCAGCAAGATAGACTGAGCTAGAACAAAGCTAAGACGTGAAGCGTGGCCCATATAATATGTTTCTCATTACTAATGCTCCAAGCCATCACAGCTGCACTCCAGGAACTGTCTGCCTGTGTATGTGTGTGTCTGTCTGCCTGTGTATGTGCGTGTGTGTGTGTGTGTGTGTGTGTATATGTCTGCCTGTGTATGTGTGTGTGTGTATGTCTGCCTGTGTATGTGTGTCTGTCTGCCTGTGTGTGTGTGTCTGTCTGCCTGTATGTGTGTGTCTGTCTGCCTGCCTGTGTATATATGTGTGTGTGTCTGTCTGCCTGTGTATATATGTGTGTGTGTGTGTCTGTCTGCCTGTGTATATATGTGTGTGTGTGTGTCTGTCTGCCTGTGTATATATGTGTGTGTGTGTGTCTGTCTGCCTGTGTATATATGTGTGTGTGTCTGTCTGCCTGTGTATATATGTGTGTGTGTCTGTCTGCCTGTGTATATATGTGTGTGTCTGTGTGTGTGTCTGCCTGTGTGTGTGTGTGCCTGTGTGTGTCTGCCTGTGTGTGTGTGTGCGTGTGTGTGTCTGTCTGCCTGTGTGTCTGCCTGCGTGTGTGTGTGTGTGTGTCTGTCTGCCTGTGTGTCTGTCTGTCTGTCTGTCTGTCTGTCTGTCTCTGTCTGTCTGTCTCTGTCTGTCTCTGTCTGTCTGTCTCTGTCTGTCTGTCTGCCTGTGTATGTATGTGTGTGTGTCTGCCTGTGTGTGTCTGCCTGTGTGTGTGTCTGTCTGCCTGTGTGTGTGTCTGTCTGCCTGTGTGTGTGTCTGTCTGCCTGTGTGTGTGTGTCTGCCTGTGTGTGTGTGTGTGTCTGCCTGCGTGTGTGTGTCTGCCTGCCTGTGTGCCTGTGTGTGTCTGCCTGCCTGTGTGTGTCTGCCTGCCTGTGTGTGTCTGCCTGCCTGTGTGTGTGTGTGTCTGTCTGCCTGTGTGTGTATCTGTCTGCCTGTGTGTGTGTGTGTCTGTCTGCCTGTGTGTGTGTGTGTGTCTGTCTGTGTGTCTGTCTGCCTGTGTGTCTGTCTGCCTGCGTGTCTGTCTGCCTGCGTGTCTGTCTGCCTGTGTGTCTGTCTGCCTGTGTGTATGTCTGCCTGTGTGTGTCTGTCTGTCTGCCTGTGTGTGTCTGCCTGTGTGTCTGTCTGCCTGTGTGTGTGTCTGTCTGCCTGTGTGTGTGTCTGTCTGCCTGTGTGTGTCTGTCTGCCTGTGTGTGTGTCTGTCTGCCTGTGTGTGTGTCTGTCTGCCTGTGTGTGTGTCTGTCTGCCTGTGTGTGTGTGTCTGTCTGCCTGTGTGTGTGTGTCTGTCTGCCTGTGTGTGTCTGCCTGTGTGTGTCTGCCTGTGTGTCTGTCTGCCTGTGTGTCTGTCTGCCTGTGTGTCTGTCTGCCTGTGTGTCTGTCTGCCTGTGTGTCTGTCTGCCTGTGTGTCTGTCTGCCTGTGTGTGTGTCTGCCTGTGTGTGTCTGTCTGCCTGTGTGTGTGTGTGTGTGTGCCTGTCTGCCGGTGTGTGCCTGTCTGCCGGTGTGTGCCTGTCTGCCGGTGTGTGTGCCTGTCTGCCGGTGTGTGTGCGTGTCTGCCGGTGTGTGTGTGTGTGTGTGCCTGTCTGCCTGAGTGTGTGTGTGTGTGCCTGTCTGCCTGAGTGTGTGTTGCCGAAGCATTTGGTTTTTAATGAGCTCAAATCAATGCTGCACAAGTATGCTACACATTCTCCCCATCTGTTGGCATGTCCGCCTGCCTGTTTTTTTTCTGAACCTAACAAAGCACAGCAGATAGAACACTGTTCCCTGTAGGCTAGAAAATAAGAGGGATCTGGTGGCTTGTACCACACACACTCCTTAAGCGCAATGTGGTAGATTCTCACACCGTGAGAACTGCTGTGTACGTGTGTGTGCATGTGTTTCTGCTCATATTGGTGTGTGTGTGTGTGTGTGTGTGTGTGTGAACACTGTATGCTAGACGGTGCTTCTTCTCACACCAACTCTAGATTAACACCAACTGAAGTAGTCTGTTAAAAAAATAAAGTGAAGTGGTTAGCATTCGAGCGACTCTTCTCTCTCTTTCTCTGTGTGTGTGTCTCTCTGTGTCTCAAAATAACCATACATTCAACAATAACAATAAGTATACAGTAGAGGACATGTGCATGTTGATTGGTCTGTCAGACACTGTCCCTCATCTTATGTCAGTCAGCAATGTAGTGCGCTGCCAACCCACAGCTCTCTGCATCCTCCCCAAACAGGACAGGTAACCTAATCTCATCAGAGAGGTCTTTGAAACCTTGAATAAGGGTTTCACATTTGCGGAAATGACACTAATTGTTTTATACTTTTTTTTACACTTTGTCAGGAAATGCAGCTTTATCTTTGTCTCAGGTTCTGCTGTGGTGCAGTGGTTGCACAGCCTTTTCTTTTCAGGGAGCCAGGTTTTCCTGTGTCTACCATTGTCAATGGCAAGGTTGTGCTCACCCAGCCTGTACTTTGTCAATGTTTTTCTAAGGTTTTGATCAGTAGCCATGGTCAAATAGTCAGCCATGGTGTACTGTCGATTTTAAGCAATGTAGTTTTGTTTTTGATTGTGTTGTAATTTGTTTTATTCTGATTGATTGGATGTTCAGGTCCTGAGGCTTCAGTGTGTTAGTAGAACGGGTTTGTGAACTCAGGACCAGCTGGATGAGGGGACTCTTTTCTTTTGTCAGCTCTTGGCATTGCAAGGCTTGGTAATGATATGAGAGGGGTTTGTGTATTTTAGATGTTTCCAAAACTGAATTGCTCTATTTTGATTTTTTTAAATTATTCATGGATATTGGCCTAATTCTGCCCTGCATGCATTGTTTGTAGTTTTCCTCTGGACATGTAGGAGAATCTTACAGAACTCTGCATGCAGGGTTTCAATGGGGTGTTTGTTCCATTTGGTGAAATCTTGTTTTGCAAGTGGACCCCACACCTCGCTGCCATAACGTGCAATTGGTTCAATGAGACATTCAATTAGTTTTAGCCAAATTTTGAATTGGTATTTCAATTTGAATTAGTTTTTTAATGGCGTAGAATGACCTGCGTGCATTCTCTCTGTTCATTCACTGCCTCATTAAGGTGTCTAGTTGAGCTTATTTTTTTAAACCTAAGTAATTGTAGAGTTTGCAGTAATCTAGATATTTTGTACCAATTGAGAACTTTGGTCTAATACCCTGAGATTTGAATCTTCTCTGTAAAATCCTTACTTTAGTATTTTTGGGGTTTACTGCCAGGGCCCAGGTCTGGCAGCTCTACTGTAGGCCATGTGTTGTGGGTGACAGCATACATAGATCAGCTGTGAAGAATAGGCATTTAACCTCTGAATTGTGGAGACTAACACAAGGGGTTGAGGATTTTTCTAGAATAGTGGCCAAGTCGTTGATGTAAATATTGAAGAGTGCAGGGCTCAGATTGCAACCCTGGCGGAGTCCCCGCCCCTGGTTAAATAATTCTGTAATTTACTTGCCAATTTTAATGCTGCATTGATTTAATTATGTCATATGTTTTACCCCCTACACCACTTTCAATATATTTGTAGTTCAGTCCTGTATGCCAAATAGAATCAAATGCTTTTTGGAAGTCGATAAAACAAGTGTACATTTTGGTATTATTTTGGTTGATGTGTTTATCTATCAGGGTGTGTAGGGTGTAGATATGATCAGTCGTGTGATGTTTTGGTATAAATCCAATTTGGCTTTTACTCATAATACTACAGAAGACTTTACCCAGGTTACTGTTCACACAAATGCCTCTAATTGTTAGGGTAAAATTTGTCTCCGTTCTTAAAGATTGGGGTTTTGAGTCCTTGATTAAAGATGTCAGGGAAATAACCTACACTCAGGAACAAAGTAACCAGTTTTAATATAGCCAATTTAAATTTTGCCCATCTCATTTAGGATGCCATCAGGTCCGCATGCTTTTTTATATTTGGGGCGGCAGGGTAGCCTAGTGGTTAGAGCGTTGGACTAGTAACCGAAAGGTTGCAAGTTCGAATCCCCGAGCTGACAAGGTACAAATCTGTCGTTCTGCCCCTGAACAGGCAGTTAACCCACTAGGCCGTCATTGAAAATAAGAATTTGTTCTTAACTGACTTGCCTAGTAAAATAAAGGTAAAATAATTTTTTTTTTTTTTTTAAATATTTGAGGGCCTGAAGTTTCTTTATAGCTCCTGGTCAGTAATTGGGGAGTCCAATGGATTTTGATTGTCCTTTATAGCTTTTTGTAATCCATTCAACTTCTTATGAATTTGGCATTGCTCTACGTTTGTGTCAATTTGAACGGTGTTGTAGGGTGTTTTAAAATGGGTTGTCCGTATGGCACCATTTTGTATCGCTAATTCCTCGTGTTTAGATTTATTTATTTATTTTCAATTTTGCCAGAAGTTGTTTGTTTATGGACTCCTCAATTAGTGTCAGCTGCTTGCTGTTGTACTGTGCTTTTTTGGTTCTGAGTGTACATTTATAAAGTCTCACAGTAATGAAAGTGTCATTTTTCCCCCTTATAATTTTAGAAGCTGCATCAAACCAGTTGTCATCTGTGGTCTTTTTTGTTTAGTTTTTTTTAATCAATTTCAGTTCTGCTTCTTTTACCGTTTGTCTGAATATTTAATTGTTTTATTTTACTGCCAGATTGATGCCTTCTTTACTGTGAGTGAACGTGGTATCCAGGAAGTTATTTAAGAGTGTTTGGACATTTTGGTTACAGGTTGCTTTCTGGTCTTCTTCTCTGCTGTTTTGGGCCCATCTGTTTGAATGTTGTACTGATGTTGTACAGCTTACTGGGCTGTGATTGTGTAGTTGTTTCCACGTCTGTTCTTTGTGTGTCAATGTAATTTGGCTGTGATCAGACAGAGGTGTTAGTGGCTTGACAGTGAATGAGCTGAGAGAGAAAGGGTCAATGTCTGTAATCATATAGTCTACTGTGCTGTGGCCAAGATGTGAGCAATGGGTGAATCTCTCCAAAGAGTCCCCCCCTGTAACCTACCATTGACAAAGTACAGACCCAGCCTTCTACAGAGCTGCAACAGATCCCTTCCGTTGTTGTTGACGGTGCTGTCACTGTTGTTTCTATGGGGGAGATGAAGACAGTTAGAGACACTATGGCCTGTAATAAAGCTGTCCCCTCGTGTGGTCGTTAGATCAGGTAGTGTTCCTGTGCGCACATTTGTGTCCCCACAGATGAACACATTTCCCTGGGCCTGGAAATGGCACGTCTCTTCCTCAAACGTGGGGAAGATCTCCTCTGAGTAATATGGGGATTCTGAGGGGGGGTGTATATATATATATTGCGCAAAGGAACACATTTTTCTGTCAGTACAAGTTATTTTTTTCAGTTTTAACCAAATGTGATATTTACCAATTTTGAGGGGATCAATTGGATTTTGTAGTTCGGATTTGTACCAAATGATCAGTCCTCCAGAGTCTCTGCCACTATTGACAGAGCTGTGTTTCTGTGATGACACAATTACCTCTGTAGCCTGTGGGACAGTGAGTAACAACGTCAGCCTTACACCATGTCTCCTGCAGAATGATGACGTCAACACCTTTAAGATTTCTGTTGAACTCCAGTGCTAAACTCTTCAGTTCAATGGTTGATGAGTTTGGGCCCTGAATGTTCCACATGCACAGATCTCTCACACTCTCTCACTCTCTCTCTCACCCCCCCTCCCCTACTCTCCTCTCTCGCTCTTTCTCTTTCTTCCTTTCTTCCCTTGGGCCTGGCTCGTGCTTTCACCAAAGAAGTAGAATCTCTCTCTTTCCCACTTCCTCTTCCTCCTTTCCTGTCATCTTGCTGTTCTTATTCTCTCTCTTCCCTCTGTCTCTCCTCTGATCAAAGATTTCCTTGTGCATCAGATAATAGGCGCAGAGAGTTGAGTGGGCCCAGCAATGAGATGCAGCTAGCGCTCTCCATTCTCCTCTCATCATTTAGTCTCATTAAGAAGAGGGCTGCCTGACATGCAGCTAGGCACATATGCATGCTCGCTCGCGTACACACACACACACACACACACACACACACACACACACACACACACACACACAAATATAGAGACATGCACATATTTGTGCACGTTCAGGTATACACACGCAGACATATGCATGCACATAGAGGGGCGTACACACAGAAGTGTGTAGCACAGCAAAGAGAAAGGAGGATACCTAGTTAGCTGTGTTCAACTCAAATGTGTCTTCCACACGAACACGCACGCACACACGCATTGCTACGCACAGTGCTGGTGTGACAGGTTGGAGACGGTAATGAGGGCTCTGTTAACAAGCTTTAACGGTACGGGTAAGGGACTGTAAAGGATATTGGAAGCCCTCGTTAAACCGCTGTCTCCCCCCCCATGTCACACTAATACACCCTACCTTCCAGGCCATAACCATTAGTCATTCTATGGAGGCTAACATGCGCCTACATGCAACGCCTCTTGGTTGCTAGTCGGGTTAGCCCCCGTTTAGCATAGCACCGCGGTTCGTGACGGAAATGATGGCCGCTCATTCCAGAGCTCAGTACAGCACGGGGTTAATTTAGCACGTTGATGAGAAGGAGAAAGAGAGCGGGATAAATAATGGATGGGTTTGCTGGATACATAACATTTTAAAAAAGAGGGTTAGAAGATTTTCAGCTGGACTGGGACATGTAGGCAGGGGATATGGTGCAGCTTGAATTGATTGAATTGAATTGTATAAGAAGGTCAAAGATGTTTTGGAAACATATGTGTGTGTCAGAGAATGGCCCAGGTTCTTTTTGTATTTGTCCATTTTTGTTCCGTTTAAAAAAAGTCTCAAAAATGTCTTATGATCCTTTTTTGACGGGCTTGGTGCAATATTCTAGTTGTATTTGTTGGGTCTTTGGACATTGGCTCAGTTTCTCAGGTCTTGTGGTGCTTGGGAGTATAGGAGTAGACTTACTGACCTGCCGCGCGCACGTACACACACTGGAACCTTGTATGACAACACTGCGTCCCGAAGGCCTGGCGTAAGCGGCACGGCAGAGGTAGATTGCCTTTGACCCAGAGCATCACACATATACAGACACACCCCACGCCCCCTTTGGCCCAGAGCATCACACATATACAGACACACCCCACCCCCCCTTTGGCCCAGAGCATCACACATATACAGACACACCCACCCCACCCCCTTTGGCCCAGAGCATCACACATATACAGACACACCCACCCCACCCCCTTTGGCCCAGAGCATCACACATATACAGACACACCCCACCCCCTTTGGCCCAGAGCATCACACATATACAGACACACCCACCCCACCCCCTTTGGCCCAGAGCATCACACATATACAGACACACCCCACCCCCTTTGACCCAGAGCATCACACATATACAGACACACCCCACGCCCTTTGGCCCAGAGCATCACACATATACAGACACACCCCACCCCCTTTGGCCCAGAGCATCACACATATACAGACACACCCCACCCCCTTTAGCCCAGAGCATCACACATATACAGACACACCCCACCCCCTTTGGCCCAGAGCATCACACATATACAGACACACCCACCCCACCCCCTTTGGCCCAGAGCATCACACATATACAGACACACCCACACCCCCTTTGGCCCAGAGCATCACACATATACAGACACACCCCACCCCACCCCCCTTTGGCCCAGAGCATCACACATATACAGACACACCCACCCCACCCCCTTTGGCCCAGAGCATCACACATATACAGACACACCCCACCCCCTTTGGCCCAGAGCATCACACATATACAGACACACCCACCCCCCTTTGGCCCAGAGCATCACACATATACAGACACCCCCCCTTTGGCCCAGAGCATCACACATATACAGACACACCCACCCCCCTTTGGCCCAGAGCATCACACATATACAGACACACCCCACCCCCTTTGGCCCAGAGCATCACACATATACAGACACACCCCACCCCCCTTTGGCCCAGAGCATCACACATATACAGACACACCCACCCCACCCCCTTTGGCCCAGAGCATCACACATATACAGACACACCCCACCCCCTTTGGCCCAGAGCATCACACATATACAGACACACCCACCCCACCCCCTTTGGCCCAGAGCATCACACATATACAGACACACCCCACCCCCTTTGACCCAGAGCATCACACATATACAGACACACCCCACGCCCCCTTTGGCCCAGAGCATCACACATATACAGACACACCCCACCCCCCCTTTGGCCCAGAGCATCACACATATACAGACACACCCCACCCCCCTTTGGCCCAGAGCATCACACATATACAGACACACCCCACCCCCCTTTGGCCCAGAGCATCACACATATACAGACACACCCCACCCCCTTTGGCCCAGAGCATCACACATATACAGACACACCCCACCCCCCTTTGGCCCAGAGCATCACACATATACAGACACCCCCCACCCCCTTTGGCCCAGAGCATCACACATATACAGACACACCCCACCCCCTTTGGCCCAGAGCATCACACATATACAGACACACCCCACCCCCTTTGGCCCAGAGCATCACACATATACAGACACACCCACCCCACCCCCTTTGGCCCAGAGCATCACACATATACAGACACACCCCCCCCCCTTTGGCCCAGAGCATCACACATATACAGACACACCCACCCCCACCCCCTTTGGCCCAGAGCATCACACATATACAGACACACCCCACCCCCTTTGACCCAGAGCATCACACATATACAGACACACCCCACGCCCCCTTTGGCCCAGAGCATCACACATATACAGACACACCCACCCCACCCACCCTTTGGCCCAGAGCATCACACATATACAGACACACCCCACCCCCTTTGGCCCAGAGCATCACACATATACAGACACACCACCCCACCCCCTTTGGCCCAGAGCATCACACATATACAGACACACCCACCCCACCCCCTTTGGCCCAGAGCATCACACATATACAGACACACCCCCCCACCCCCTTTGGCCCAGAGCATCACACATATACAGACACACCCCACACCCCCCTTTGGCCCAGAGCATCACACATATACAGACACACCCCACCCCCCTTTGGCCCAGAGCATCACACATATACAGACACACCCCACCCCCTTTGGCCCAGAGCATCACACATATACAGACACCCCCCCCGCCCCTTTGGCCCAGAGCATCACACATATACAGACCCCCCACCCCCCTTTTGGCCCAGAGCATCACACATATACAGACACCCCCCAACCCCCCTTTGGCCCACCGTGACTTAACTCGCGTGCCAAACACTCGCAGTCCATTACTCTGTGCTTCAGTACTATCGCATTTCTCCAAAATAGGTTTTCCCAGCATATAGCCAAAGTGGTCATTGCAGCGCCACGGTGTGTTCCCTGGCTAACGCAGCCTACAATACACGTTACAGCTGAAGTGAAGCTACGACTAGCAACGTGACATTGTAACGTGACACTAACACACCCACACCTGTCACATAAGCTCCTTAAAACAAAATCCTTTAGTCTCTCTGTGATTATATGTTCTAGTTATGATCTGCTGTTTGACATATGGGCCTGGAATGCACACTCATTCAGTCACAGGCATTTAGTCTCTCATCCCTTGTTCTCTCTCTTTCCCCTTTATCCCAGCTAGCTAGCCCCCTGACGCTAGCATGCCAAGACGCTTAGATGCTAGCACGATTAGATGCTAATACGCTAACAAGCCCGCGGGCTAGCCTAAGCCTCGATTAACTCGAACGAGAGAGACACTGTAATCCCGTGCTGATCAGTTGATCGCGCTAATTCAATCTAGGGGAAAGGCTATTGCCAGCAATTGCACATCCGCGGCATGAAGATTGAAGACCGCTTGCTTTAGCCTACAGTTGTCTGCTACTAGACTGTTAGCTGTTGTATCCTGTTCCTACGTGAATTGATTGACTGAATTAATCTTATCGGATTACCCACCGGGGGTTAATAGATTTTTTTTTTTTTTTTTATGGATTCTTTTTTGATTAGTTCCTTGTCTTTAGCGAGCTGTACGATGATTAGCGTACACAAAGCAACCTAGCTAAGTGAGGATAACGGAGTTGGAATGAGACAGGAGTTTGGAGTATCTCAATGCCCTCTCTGTGTGTGTGTGTCACATTGCAGTCACATGCTATAGGGACATCGCCAGGCTACAGAGTTGAAACTGGGCCAGTGGTCTTCTCTCACATGCACCTGGCCAAAGAACACACGAGCACACGCACACAGAAACTAGGAAAGAATCCCAGGGCTGAGATTACACACATGAACACCTTATCTTGTCCCTGGGCCTTGGTCCTTTGCCGTCTTCTCATTCCCCATAGGGGGAAGCTTTAGCCTGGTCATGGGTCGGCTGGCTAGCATAGCCTCAATGCTTGTCCGTTTCCCTGGGGGCTAATCCTGCTAGCTCTAGCCGTTAGTATTTAGTAGCGGCGAAGAGGGCCGCATTGGCCAATGCTGGCTAGCATAGCCCAGTGTAGGCTAGCGCAGTTCCACTGCCCAGGGGCTAGGCATGTTAGCATTAGCTTCAGCTGTAGGATTTGAGTATGGACGTTAGCATTAGCGCTAGCAATGCAGATAGCGCTCCTTGGCCCTGTTATTAGTGCTGCTGACCTTGGGGGCCTGCCACGATACCCATGTAACAGAGCCCTTAATGATGATGAATAGACAGAACCTCTAGCTGGATGCCTTGGGCTTTTATAACAATCTACTCGCCTCCCCTTTCTCGCGCTCTCTCTCTCTCGCTCTCTCTCTCGCTCTCGAAACCGCTCTCCTGTGTGTGTGTGCATGCTATGTGTGAAAGTAAGCGCGTGTAGAGTAAGCGCGTGTGTCAGAAAGTGCTTGTCACCCCTCTGTAGTGAAATATTAATCCTCGTCTTCGTGTTCTGACTGAAGGGCCTTTTAATTAGTCATCTATGTCACTCTCGTTTCTCTTTCACTGTTCCGTGTCAGGTTTATTGGAGAGGAACTGCGTTCTGTAAGGCTCTGTTTTGGCTTTGTTCGGCGCGTGTGTGTCGGGGGTTTCCTTCACGAAAATGTGGCGCCAGGCATTTGACCGGCGGGATATTTTTCTCTCCCACCGGAACCATATGCATTGGGTCCGTAACCTGGTTAGGGGCGCGGTCCACCCACGGCGCTCAGAATGCCAGAGATCAGGTTTGCGTGATGGTTAAGTCGTCTGAACAGAACAAGCACAGAG
>NC_088410.1:44973349-44978349 GCF_034236695.1 Oncorhynchus nerka | reverse complement strand
GTAGAAAATAGTAAAAATAAAGAGAAACCCTTGAATGCCTTTTTATATGGTATTATTTCCTCCTTTTACATAGTATTTATAGACCATCCCTGCCCAGATATTGAGTTTTGCCTGCTATGTAGAATGGATGCAGGGCGGTACAGAGTGCTCCATTAGGTGCCCCTGGGAGCCAAAATGGCGGCATTTCAGAGTGGATTACAAGGGACTGGAATGGAATTAGGAGGACCGGTCAAAGCCTCTACTGTGACACAGAGGTAGAGGACTAAGGTTGGTTGAGGGGATGGGAGGTGTGTGCGTGTGCATGTACGTACGTGTGTGTGTGCACGTACAGTGGGGCAAAAACGTATTTAGTCAGACACCAATTTTGCAAGTTCTCCCACTTAAAAAGATGAGAGAGGCCTGTAATTTTCATCATAGGTACACTTCAACTATGACAGACAAAATTAGAAAAAGAAAATCCAGAAAATCGCATTGTAGGATTTTTAATGAATTTATTTGCAAATTATGGTGGAAAATAAGTATTTGGTCACCTACAAACAAGCAAGATTTCTGGCTCTCACAGACCTGTAACTTCTTTAAGAGGCTCCTCTGTCCTCCACTTGTTACCTGTATTAACCTCTTGATATTCCCAAACCCGCATGCGGGAGCATAATCATCGCCTGACAATAATTAGCATAACGCAACAGACATAAATATCCATAGAAAATATTCCTATTCATGAAACTCCCAAATGAAATATATTGAGACACAGCTTAGCCTTTTGTTAATCACCCTGTCATCTCAGATTTCCAAAATATGCTTTACAGCCAACGCTAGACAAGCATTTGTGTAAGTTTATCATAGCCTAGCATAGCATTATGCCTTGCTAGCAGCAGGCAACCTTGTCACGGAAATCAGAAAAGCAATCAAATTCAATCGTTTACCTTTCACTCACGAGACTCCCAGGGAGCCAAAGTTCATTTTCCCCAAAATATTATTTTTGTAGGCGAAACGGTTCCGTTTGTTCTTCACGTTTTGCTGAGAAATCGCCCGGAAATTGCGGTCACCACAACGCCAAATTAGCTTCATAATATCGACAGAAACATGGCAAACGTTGTTTAGAATCCATCCTCAAGGTGTTTTTCTAATGTCTATTCGGGACAATTCGTTTTTCAGTAGGACCGATTGGAGTAATGGCTACCTCTGTATTTTACGCGAGAATCTCTCTCGGCGCCACCATGTGACCACTTACGCAATGTGGCCGCCTACGGCTATTCTTCAACAGAAATGCGTAAAACTACGTCACAATGCTGTAGACACCTTGGGGAATACGTAGAAAGCGTAAGCTCGTTGATGGGACATTCACTGCCAAATAGGGAGTAATTGGAACGCAGCGCTTTCAACCTGGAGCACTTCCGGATTGGATTTTTCTCAGGCTTTCGCCTGCAACATCAGTTCTGTTATACTCGCAGACAATATCTTTACAGTTTTGGAAACGTTAGTGTTTTCTATCGAAAGCTGTCAATTATATGCATATTCTAGCATATTTTCTTGACAAAATATCCCGTTTAAAACAGGAACGTTTTTTTTCCAAAAATGAAAATACTGCCCCCTAGTACCAAGAGGTTTGAACTTGTTATCAGTATACTACGCCGCCAGGGACTCAAATCCTGCAGTGCCAGACGTGTCCCCCTGCTTAAGCCAGTACATGTCCAGGCCCGTCTGAAGTTTGCTAGAGAGAATTTGGATGATCCAGAAGAAGATTGGGAGAATGTCATATGGTCAGATGAAACCAAAATAGAACTTTTTGGTAAAAACTCATGCTGAGTTGCATCCAAAGAACACCATACCTACTGTGAAGCATGGGGGTGGAAACATCATGCTTTGGGGCTGTTTTTCTGCAAAGGGACCAGGACGACTGATCCGTGTAAAGGAAAGAATGAATGGGGCCATGTATCGTGAGATTTTGAGTGAAAAAAATCCTCCTTCCATCAGCAAGGGCATTGAAGATGAAACATGGCTGGGTCTTTCAGCATGACAATGACCAAATACTTATTTTCCACCATAATTTGCAAATAAATTCATTAAAAATCCTACAATGCGATTTTCTGGATTTTTTTTCTCTAATTTTGTCTGCCATAGTTGAAGTGTACCTATGATGAAAATTACAGGCCTCTCATATTTTTAAGTGGGAGAACTTGCACAATTGGTGGCTGACTAAATACTTTTTTGCCCCACTGTACGTGTGTGTGTGGGCGCGTACGTACGTACATGTGTGTGTGTCAATGTAGAAATCATCTGTCAGTGTAGACCCTTGGCCCCAGATGGACACCTGATCACTTCCTCTGACACAACGCTGGTATCCCAGCCCAGCCATACCTCCCTGAGGCCCCAAGGTCATACCATATCTACAGGGTTGTAACACACCCTCTGGAACCCCACTGACTTTTAATATCCTGTGACCTAACTCCAACTTCCTGTGGGATAATGTTGACAATCCCCCCTGGGTCCTATTTATTAGGGTACATCTTTGCGAAACATTTTGAAACGTTGTGCTGCAGGGGGAAAGTGTTTCTGATTACGTAATTTCAGTTAGTATCTCCCAGTTTCGTCCCGTTTGATCCGTTTTGTGAATATGACCCAGGGTGGTGATGGAAATGAAAGAAAGAGACGAGGGGAGGATGTCACAGTACACTACTGAGACGCAGCCCGGGCGATTATCTTATCTATGTAACCCTATGAGGGGTGGATGCCAGTGTAGGCTAAGGAGACACGGCCCGGGTGACTATCTCATCTATGTAACCCTATGAGGGGTGGATGCCAGTGTAGGCTAAGGAGATGCGGCCCAGGTGACTATATTAATCTATTTTAGGAAACTCCTCTAGATTGAGGTCCTCTTAGGGGGATCCAGTTCAAAGCCCACCCTTAACGAATAAGGAGCTTTCGTTTGGGCCCTAGATGAAACGAGCTTCTCTCTGATCGTTAGTGACCTCCCAAACTGCGCTTAGATCAGAGGGTTCTCTGTTTTCACCTCATCAGGACCAAGATTATGTCCCAAATGGCACCCTATTCCCTTTATAGTGCACCACTTTTGACCAGAGCCCTATGGTGCCATTTGGGATACAGACCAGTAAAAAATAGATCTGGAATTAGCCAATTCATTGTTGTTTATCGACGGTTCCCCCTCTCACTATCCGAACAGTTTTTGGACAGCAAAGGCAGAATCCTAACTTGGCGATAAAGGCAGACATTCTCAAGTTAAGATTAGTTCCGTGAGTTTCCTACAACCCCAGAAAATGTATAATGATACTTATGTGGCAGGGAGAGAAGAGGAAGTGAAGAGAACATGGAGGAGAGGAGCAACAACGCTCTCTTAATCATACTGATTGGCAGGGAGAGAGGAGGAAGTGAAGAGAACATGGAGAGGAGCAACAACGCTCTCTCTTAATCATACTGATTGGCAGGGAGAGAGGAGGAAGTGAAGAGAACATGGAGGAGAGGAGCAACAACGCTCTCTCTTAATCATACTGATTGGCAGGGAGAGAGGAGGAAGTGAAGAGAACATGGAGGAGAGGAGCAACAACGCTCTCTCTTAATCATACTGATTGGCAGGGAGAGAGGAGGAAGTGAAGAGAACATGGAGGAGAGGAGCAACAACGCTCTCTTAATCATACTGATTGGCAGGGAGAGAGGAGGAAGTGAAGAGAACATGGAGGAGAGGAGCAACAACGCTCTCTTAATCATACTGATTGCTTGGTGCTTTGGCTCACCTGTTGCGTCATGCCGCTAATGCATTTGCCTCGCGTCAAGGAAGGCAATTGGGGAGGTGGTGTAAGGATCCTTGGTTTCAGCTGATTGGCGCAAGGCTTCAAGTGTAGACTTGAATTATTTGATTCAATATATCAATACAACTATAGTGTGTAATTACCCGTCTACTTCCCACGGTCACAGAGGTAAAATCCTGTCCCCTCTAAAGTGCTTCTTTCCCTTAGCCTGTTTCTGTCCTGCAACCAACAGGTGTAGTTTTACCTCTGGAGCGTGTGGAGAGATGCTTGTACTGCTTAATTCTCCTGCTAAGAGCGCTTCCTCTCTCTCTGTTTCTCTCTCTGTTTCTCTCTCTGTTTCTCTCTCTGTTTCTCTCTCTGTTTCTCTCTGTTTCTCTCGCTCTCTCTCTTGCCCTCTCTCTCTGTTTCTCTCGCTCTCTCTCTCGCCCTCTCTCTCTGTTTCTCTCTATGTTTCTCTCTCTCGCTCTCTCGCTCGCGCTCTCTCTCTCTCGCTCTCTCTCTCTCGCCCTCTTTCTCTCGCCCTCTTTCTCTCGCCCTCTCTCTCTCGCCCTCTCTCTCTCGCCCTCTTTCTCGCCCTCTCCTCTCTTTCTCGCCTCTCTCTCTCTCTCTCGCTCTCTCTCTCTCTCTCTCTCGCTCTCTCTCGCCCTCTTTCTCTCTCGCCCTCTCTCTCTCGCCCTCTCTCTCTCGCCTCTCTCTCGCCCCTCTCTCTCTCTCGCCCTCTCTCTCTCTCGCCTCTCTCTCGCCCTCTCTCTCTCTCTCTCGCCCTCTCTCTCTCGCCTTTCTCTCTCTCTCTCGCCCTCTCTCTCTCTCTCCTCGCTCTCTTTCTCTCGCCCTCTCTCTCGCCCTCTTTCTCTCGCCCTCTCTCTCTCTCGCCCTCTCTCTCTCGCCCTCTCTCTCTCTCTCTCTCGCCCTCTCTCTCTCTCGCCCTCCTCTCTCGCCCTCTCTCTCGCCTCTCTCTCTCTCTCTCGCCCTCTTTCTCTCGCCTCTCCTCTCTCTCGCCCTCCTCTCTCTCGCCCTCCCTCACTCTTCTCTCTTTGCCCCCTCTCTCTCTCTGTTTCCCTCTGTTTCTCTCTCTCTCTCTGTTTCTCTCTCTGTTTCTCTCTCTCTCTCTCGCCCTCTCTCTCTGTTTCTCTCGCTCCTCTCTCTCTCTCTGTTTCTCTCTGTTTCTCTCTCTCGCTCTCTCTCGCCCTCTCTCTCTCTCGCCCTCTCTCTCTCTCGCCTCTCTCTCTCTCGCCC
>NC_088410.1:44935849-44968349 GCF_034236695.1 Oncorhynchus nerka | reverse complement strand
TATGGTCCAGCGTCCCTATGACACCGTGTGCAGTCCATACCCTGACAAATTGAGGCTGTTCTGAGGGAAACGGCGTGTAACTCAATATTAGGAAGGTGTTCCTAATGTTTCTCTTGATGTTCTTTAGACTTTCAATGTGTCTCAAATGGCACCCTATTCCCTACATACTGAAGTGCACTACTTTTGACCTGGGCCTGTAGGGTTTTTACTGTAGTGCACAACTTTTGAGCAGAGCCCTATGTAGGGAATAGGTTGCCATTTGGATATCCGTGTTAATGTGCCTGGGGAAGTTGGAGTTTAGGCTTGGGGCTATTGTTGCCGTTGATCTTACTTTGTTTTTCCCGTGTGGGATAATGTGAGCATTTGAGTGGTTTTCCCACTAAGGGGCTGCAAACATTCCCATTTAGACTATGTGAGTTTATTGGTTGATCTTAAACGACTAGACAGGTCTAAGCGACAGCTTTACTTATCCCTTCCATATTGCTTTGTAGGGGGGAGTGAACAAGCACGCACACACACACACACACACACACGGGGACACACACACCACACGGGGGGACACACACCACACGGGGGGACACACACCACACGGGGGACACACACCACACGGACACACACCACCACGGGGACACACACACACACACACCACACGGACACACACACACCACACGGACACACACCACACGGACACACACCACATCACTTGGTCCCTTTTCTGTCTCAGTGAGCGCGTGTCGCAGCCGTTGGCTGCCAGACAGACAAACCATGTGGGTCCCCCTTTATGGTCTCCCCATAATTGACTGTCTCTTTGTGTGGGTGTGAGTGTGGTGTGGTTTTGGTCTGTGTATGGGGTTTGTTTTTGAAGCGCAGGCTGATGTGTGTGTGCTGTATTTCAGGAAGGGACCAGGCCTTGGATGACTAGGCCAGGTCATATTCAGGACAGTATGTTCTTATTTTTATGGTGCATGGTCAGTTTTGGAGAATATGACTTGGTTGCAAGCGTGTGTGGGTGGGTGCGCGGATGCGAGTGCTTGCGTGTACGTTTTTGAGTGAGCGTGTGCATTTGCAACGAAGGAACACTCTCTAAAGTTAACATCTCCCGTCGTACAGATGTTCTTATTTTGACGCTGCAGTATGTAAGTTTTTAGGCGACCCCCAACCCAAATTCACATAGAAATGTGAGTTATAGGTCTGTCATTTCCATTGATGGAAATTCTAAGAAGCGGTAGATCTCTTCTATGTGCGCTATTTCTGTGCTTCCCGTTCTTAAGTTTAGTTTTTGTGTCTTTTACTTTCGGTTTTGTACACCAGCTTCAAACAGCTGAAAATACAATATTTTAGTTATGGAAAAGATATCTCACAGCGGTTTAGATGGTACAATGATTCTCTACTACACTTGCTTATTTTGACAGACAAACTGAAACTAGACAAGCTATTAGAATTTTAGCAAACAGGAAATGGCAGAGTGTTTCTGCATATTGCACCTTTAACCAGTTTCCAATGATTAGCAACTGGATAAAAAAAACAACTTCATTCACATTGTAATATTTCGCCGACCACTTTTCCACGCAGCAGCTTGATAAACAACGTTAACAGAACATCACAGTCGCAGCAATATTTTCTCAGCTTTTCTTAGGCTTTCTTTCTTTCTCCTTCTCCCAGGAGAGGAACTACAAAGTCGCTGCTTTAGAACCCTTTCAACCCAGACCATCTGTAATTCCCTCTTTATTCCAAAGTAATAAGTATCATTTAGCTTTAATCGTGTGTTAATCTGGCGCTGTGAATGCTGATGCCTGTAGTTAATCATGGTGTGTGGTGTGTGTGTGTGTGTGTGTGTTGGTTCCTCAGGGACCCGCAGGGACTGTTTTAGCCTCATGGTGAAGGGAGATGGAGAGGAGGGAGGGTAATCAGCTCATATGGATATATGGTTACTTTGTGAGGATTGTACTAGTGTTTGTTTTCTTCAAAGTGTTTTCAAAGGAGTTTGTGTGTGTGTGTGGTCGGGGTGGGTTTGTGTGTGGTCGGGGTGGGTTTGTGTGTGGTCGGGGTGGGTTTGTGTGTGGTCGTGGTGGGTTTGTGTGTGGTCGTGGTGGGTTTGTGTGTGGTCATGGTGGGTTTGTGTGTGGTCGTGTGGGCGGGGTGGGTGCATGAGTGCGAGTCTGCGTACATGTGTTTACCTAGTGTATGTTGGACTGCAAATACTTGTCTGTCTGCGTGCACGTACGCTTGTGTACGACAACTAAGAAACGCCGCGCAAAAGCCGACTTAGTCGTTCAGCGAGTGACCCGCGTTCACTTCAACGTCAGCGTGATGCGGTCGAGGCGTCGTCGTTTAATTTTGAATAGTACGTACAGCTTTTTGAATGGAATTGATTCGATCAAGAACACAATTGACAAGGCAAGTTGACGGTGTCTCTGTGGAAGCACTAAGCCGCGTGTGTGTGTGTGTGTGTGTGTGTGTGTGTAGCTACAGCCGCTGCAGCTTAATCAATGTCTGTAATTCTCTCTCTCTCACCAGTTTGGCTTTGTGGCTCTATTGACGCCAGGCAGCATCAATCAATCCCAAGGAGGGGGGGATTGATTCCGATTGTGAACTTGCCCTGCTTGTCATTGTTACCATGCATCTTAAAGGGGCAGTGGCCTGCTGTGGGTCATGAGAACTGGAAGAGATGGAGAGGGATGACGAGCGCCCGTCATATCGCGTAGCATCACGCCAGTGTCTAATGCCTCTCTCTGAGAATAATCCGTTGTTTTCCCTGTTCTGCCGCTGGCAGGGTCTGGTTTAGGCTCTCTTTCTGTTTCTTTTCCTTCTTCCCTTTCTCCGTTTTTTTCCCCCCCTCTCTCTCCTTCGCTTTCTGTCTCCCACGCACTCGAACGTTACTGTCCTTGTCTGTCGTCTGTAGAGATGTGTCTTCGCGATAAAACTTGGGCCTGGGGGGCTGGCAGCAGTCAGTTCTTTCCACCAATCACAGGCCACATTGAGTTGAGCGATTTAGCATCCAAACGAGAGAATCCCACAATGCATCCCATCCGATACGAAGAGCACCTTTTCACTGACACCAACATGTCTACAGTGCCTTTTAACAGTTGAGCGATCAATAGGCGTATTCGCGGGAGGACGTTCACAAGCTAATGGTACTAGCGCAAAATACGTCGGTGATGTGTTGTGTTTTTGCCTTGAGCTGCCGCCGTTGCATTTAGCCACGTATGAATTGAATGGGGGCGACTGGGTCTTACCATAGGTAGTCTGCCGCTGTCCCCTTCACCCAAAAGCGAATACCAGCCACCCGGCGGTCACGGCGTGTGTGTGTGTGTGTCGCCATGGCTCCAGGCCAAACCGGAGGTGGAAGGAACATCTGTCTCCCAACCGCTGCACTGCCGGTGGTTGTGTGGCTGCGTTCAAGACTATGCGGTTTAAATAATAAGAGGGTTTGCGTCGCAAAAAGGGAAAGGCGTACACACATAAATACACACACTCTGCTTATTGGGTGACACTGGGGTTGTGGGAGGGAGTCGTGACTGGTAGACCCAGCGAAGTGACGTCGCCACGAGCAGCACCACAGATGCAACACTTGGCTCCCACGCGGTCAAACACAGTATCATGGGTTCTCTTCACGCACATGCCCAGCCTCGCGCTTCAACGCTCTTAGTTGTTGCCACAATTGACCCACTGTGCTGCTTACTTTGTGCGCCTGCTGGTAACTGCCAAAATAATAATGGGGGGGTTTAGTAAACGAGGGATACCAACCTCTGTTGAAAGGAGGTTCTTCCACACAGGTGTTGTTCCGGAGTTAATTAAGCAATTAACATCCCATCATGCTGAGGGTCATGTGTAAAAAGGATTTTAGCTACCGTGACTACGCACCCATAGGATGACAATGCCCTCTTCTACAGAGCACAAGTGGTCACTGAATGGTTTGATGAGCATGAAAAGTATGTAAGCCGTATGCCGTGGCTGCCTCAGTCACCAGATCTCAACCCCAATTGAATACTTATGGGAGATTCTAGAGTTGGCGCCTGAGACGGCGTTTTCCACCACCGTCAACAAAACACCAAATGATGGAATTTCCCATGTTAGAATGGTGTCACGTCCCTCCAACAGAGTTCCAGACATTTGTAGAACATCTGCCAAGGAGCATTGAAGCTGTTCTGGCGCACCGTGGCGGCCCAATGACCTATTAAGACACTTTATGTTGGTGTTTCCTTTTTTGGCAATTATCTGTACGCCATGTGACTGATTCTACCTTGAAATGAGGAAATGGGAGTCAAATATGCGACATCCTGTGTCTTTGCCCTTTCAGCATGTTGTTTGCGCGTCAAGATCATTTGAGATAACATACCAGTCGTGTTTTTAATAGTGTGTGTCAGTCACACATCCTCTAAATTTCCCCATGTAACACACACACACTCCTAAACCTCCACACGTACTCCTAAAACATCCACACATCATTTCAGTAAGTCAGTGATAGGGTCCATGGGGATCCCATGGGGCTTGGCCTGGCCATCGATGGCTTTCCCAGGTCCATCTGACGTTAAATGGATGTTTTTCCCAGTAGTGCCTTCAGGAGAAAATTGGATTCATTATCCTCTTTCACAATTTCTAGGATTTGTTTTTATTGGGGGAGTTCTCTCTCTCTCTCTCTCTTCTCCCCCCTATTGTTTTGATCAGGAACCATGGTCAAATAGTTTGCTTGTGGTGTACTGTAAATCTAGGGCCAGATAGCACTGCATTTTGCTTTGTGTTTCCTAATAGGTGATGCAGTAGTCTCTCTCCCACACAGCTTTTCCTCTCTTTAACATTCACAACAACAGCGCGGATGCCTTTTTCGACTTTTCCCTGACACTCGATCGCTTCAGATGGATTTCTCCTACCTTCCTCTGGGCAGACTTGTTCTTCCATCTCACTTTCTCCCTTCCCCTCTCTACTACCATTCAACCTGTGAGCGGCAGCCAATTCTCATGTCAGCTCCGAGAGGTTTTTCTGGGTGGTTCGCTTGACTGCCTCCCTGGTACGTGCCCCTGTCCCACTTTCTCTCTCTTTGCCTCCCTCTCTCTATCCCTTACCTCTCACTCTCCCTCCACCCCATCTCTCGCTCTCCTCCTTCTCACTCTCCCTGCACCCCTCCCCGCTCTCCCCCATCCCTCGTTCCCTCCCCTGTCCATGTCCTTTGGCACAACCCTGAGCCATGTTAACTTTATTTGGTGAGCAACAGCCAAGGTTCTCCCTCTGGTCTGTTAGGAGAGGGAGGGAGGGAGGGAGGGAGGGAGGGAGGGAGGGAGGGAGTGGGAGTGGGAGACGGGGAGTGGGGGCGAGATGCAGAGAGAGAACAGAACATTGTGTGGAGGAGCTGAGAAATATGAAGAGATGAGTTTGGGAGGGACTGAGAAGGGAAGTCACTCCTCTTGTCATAGAAATGGCTGTGGCCATGGTAATGTGTTACTTGCCAGCGGCAGGATAGGATTACGGGCACTAGGCCCGGGCCCAAGCCAGGGACTTTCCTCCAGCTGCTCTGCCAGACAAGGGCTGCCAAAACTCCGAAGAGCGGGTGGAGGGCTCACCTGGGGAGGCTTGGATTGTTGGGTGGGCGTCTGGCTGAAGAGCATGCTGTGGCCTTTTTCCACGCTTGGATAACATACGTGAATGGTCATTTGGATAATAGTCGTTTCCAGGAATTTACAAGACTGATTGTGTGTTCTATGCGTGTGTGTGTACCAATGCAAAAGACACATCTTTCTCTTTCTCATCCTTCTACAGCAGTGGTCGCGAGTCTTTTCTCGGTCAAGATCACTTTCTGAGTCAAAATAACGTAAGCTTATGCAACATTATCCGATTTTGAAAAACAGTTCTGTAGCCATGATGTTTGTGCGGCAGGCTAAATGCTTGAGTTGCCCTGCCTATGTTGTTCTTCTCAGACCATTTTTGAAATTCTATTAAAGCATTTGAGGTATATGATCACGCCCGTAATAGATAATTTGATGAGGCACAGCTGAGTGGACATTATACTTATTAAAAATATATATATATATATATATATATATATTTTTACTGGACTGATGTCCTGCATCTGATGGTCAGTCTGAGGGAGGGAGCAGTAGGGAGGCTGCCTGTCACCCCGTCCCTCTGCTCTCCTTCCCTCCGCTGAGAAAAGGGGACACCGTCTTCCAGCTGATGGTCGAAACTCAAGTCGCACCGCATTAGTTCTGCCCCGTGCACCAATTCATGTTATTCCCATGAGCAGAGAAAGTGGAAATATTCCTCGATATTGACAAAGACACCGCTAGTAATAACAGTGCAAGCTTATCACATTGTTACTCATTTATTGCAGTTGCAATGCTGGTTGTAGTGGGAGTGGAAGTAGGGAGAACGTGCATTTTATGGCTTATAAAACCATTGTTGTGTTGACAGTGCCGAGTAACAACTTAAGCGTGAACTTACTCATTAAAACAGCAGCTCTTTGCTGTATTCGTTGAGTCTCGCTCTAGTCGTGGTTTTTAAAAGCTTTTGAAATCTCAGTATCAACTTTGCAGTGCACTCTGCTTCTTTTTACAGACTATGACTTGAGGAAACTCCGACACGGCGATCTGCGCTATCTGATTGGTTAGCGGTAGGCCTATAAGGCACACTTGATTTGATCCCTGAGCCTGCCGGGTAGGCGGATTTCTCCCCTCAGACGCATTAAAATGGGAACACTTTGCCGTCTCGTCACTAGGAATGCCCAATCAAGCGCACCGACCGCCAACAGCGCAAAATGAACACAAAAAACAGGATTGCAAGGCTTTATCGTTGTTTTTTTTTACAGAAATGTTTGGTGACCGATTTATTGAGAACCCAGTACCCATAGGGTCGAGGGCTCAAATTCATTATTTTGAATTCCCCATCTCGCTCGCTCTCCTCCTCTCGCTCCGCTCTCTCGCTCTGCTCTTTTCTCCTCTCCTCTCTTCTCTCCTCTCACGCACACCATACCTGCCAATCCATAGAAAGGAGCACTAATAGGAACCCTGTCTTTTTCCTCACACCCTTTTTATGTTCCACTTGCAATTAGTGTGTGTGTGTATATACATGTATATTTATATGTGTGTGTATATATATACAGTGGGGCAAAAAAAGTATTTAGTCAGCCACCAAGTGTGCAAGTTCTCCCACTTAAAAAGATGAGAGAGGCCTGTAATTTTCATCATAGGTACACTTCAACTATGACAGACAAAATGAGAAAAAATTCCAGAAAATCACATTGTAGGATTTTTAATGAATTTATTTGCAAATTATGGTGGAAAATAAGTATTTGGTCACCTACAAACAAGCAAGATTTCTGGCTCTCACAGACCTGTAACTTCTTTAAGAGGCTTCTCTGTCCTCCACTCGTTACCTGTATTAATGGCACCTGTTTGAACTTGTTATCAGTATAAAAGACACCTGTCCACAACATCAGAGAGTCACACTCCAAACTCCACTATGGCCAAGATCAAAGAGCTGTCAAAGGACACCAGAAACCAAATTGTAGACCTGCACCAGGCTGGGAAGACTTAATCTGCAATAGGTAAGCAGCTTGGTTTGAAGAAATCAACTGTGGGAGCATTTATTAGGAAATGGAAGACCTACAAGACCACTGATAATCTCCCTCGATCTGGGACTCCACGCAATTTCTCACCCCGTGGGGTCAAAATGATCACAAGAACGGTGAGCAAAAATCCCAGAACCACACAGGGGGACCCTGCTTAAGTCAGTACATGTCCAGGCCCGTCTGAAGTTTGCTAGAGAGCATTTGGATAATCCAGAAGAAGATTGGGAGAATGTCATATGGTCAGATGAAACCAAAATATAACTTTTTGGTAAAAACTCAACTCGTCGTGTTTGGAGGACAAAGAATGCCGAGTTGCATCCAAAGAACACCATACCTACTGTGAAGCATGGGGGTGGAAACCTCATGCTTTGGGGATGTTTTTCTGCAAAGGGACCAGGACGACTGATCCGTGTAAAGGAAAGAATGAATGGGGCCATGTATCGTGAGATTTTGAGTGAAAAAAATCCTCCTTCCATCAGCAAGGGCATTGAAGATGAAACGTGGCTTGGTCTTTCAGCATGTCAATGATCCCAAACACACCGCCCGGGCAACGAAGGAGTGGCTTCATAAGAAGCATTTCAAGGTCCTGGAGTGGCCTAGTCAGTCTCCCGATCTCAACCCCATAGAAAATCTTTGGAGGGAGTTGAAAGTCCGTGTTACCCAGCAACAGCCCCAAAACATCACTGCTCTAGAGGAGATCTGCATGGAGGAATGGGCCAAAATACCAGCAACAGTTTGTGAAAACCTTGTGAAGAGTTACAGAAAACGTTTGACCTGTCATTGCCAACAAAGGGTATATAATAATGTATTGAGAAACTTTTGTTATTGCCCAAATACTTATTTTCCACCATAATTTGCAAATAAATAAATAAAAAATCCTACAATGTGATTTGTTTGGATTTATTTTCTCATTTTGTCTGTCATAGTTGAAGTGTACCTATGATGAAAATTACAGGCCTCATCTTTTTAAGTGGGAGAATTTGCACAATTGGTGGCCTCATAAATACTTTTTTGCCCCACTGTGTGTGTGTATATATATATATATATATATATATATATATATATATATGTATGTATGTATGTATGTATATGTATATATATGTGCGTGTGTCTGCCTGTCTCTGTCTCTCTGTCTGTGTCTCTCTGTCTACACACACACACACACACAAGACTTGAAATGCACACTATTTACAAACACGCACATAAATCATGTGCACACGTCATGTCAGTAATGTGTCTCCATGGGTTTCTGTGACCCATCCCAGGGTTAAATTCCATCCCATTCCAGCCGGAACCTTCTGGAATACTCCAATGCCCCATCTGGCCCCGCTTAATACTGCCTACAACTTTCTCTGCTGAGTCGGCAGTTCACGCACACACACTTTCGACGCACGCACACATGATGACCGTAACACACACACGATGCGTACACACACATACATCATGCACGCACGCACGCACGCACGCAAACGCTCACTTACACACACACACACACCAAATGATTTATTGAGCACACACACATTGTGGGAAGAATGTTGTGCGCACACAGACACACACACACACACACACACACACACACACACACACACACACACACACACACACACACACACACACACCACCTCTATCCTGCTCCATCTTGCTGCCTCTCCTTCACCCCCTTGGCCTTTCTCTCTAAATGTGTCTGGATTGTAACCTTCGGTAGGATACAGTCTTCATGATCATTCCATTTCACCAGAGCTTTGAGCTAGCAGGTATGTAGAGAGTGAGAGAAAAATTTATATAGAGAGGAATCAGTCCCTAGGGCAGGCAGAAGAATGGGCTGGGCAGCTTGGCTTAGATACTGTAGAGCGCTGATCAGGTTCCAACTGTGTGCCAAATGAAATGGATGCCTGCTGCTTAAGTGATTGATTAGGAGTGTGTGTGTGTGTGTGTGTGTGATAGCGTAACTCAGTCATTTATACAGTAGATTGGTTGTTAGATGGAGTTGAATGGGTTGAGTTGGTTCAACACACACATACCCATACACAGCATGAACCAAACCACTGGCAGAACACGTACTACTACAAATTTTTGTATGTCTAGCAACGGAAAATGTTATTTCTAAAAGTCCCCGTAAGACGTTGACATTGTTGTGGTGGCTTCTGTGTGTTTTGGGTCTATGTTAGGAAACCCACACGGTCTAGTTTTGCTCTCTCGTCGCGACAGAACATGACACGCAGTTATTCACCTTTCTCTGGCTCTCTCTGTCTCTGTCTGTCTCTGTCTCTGTCTCTGTCTGTCTCTGTGTCTGTCTCTCTTTCTGTCTCTGTGTCTGTCTCTCTTTCTGTCTCTGTCTGTCTCTCTCTCTGTTTCTCTCTCTGTCTCTCTCTCTGTTTCTCTCTCTGTCTCTCTGTCTCTCTCTCTTTCTATCTCTGTGTCTGTCTGTCTGTCTCTCTCTGTGTCTGTCTCTCTGTCTCTCTGTCTGTCTCGCTGTCTGTCTCTCTCTCTCTCTGTCTCTCTCTCTCTCTCTGTCTCTCTCTCTCTCTGGTATAGCTGATCTCGTTATTTTTCATCTCCTCACTCTGTCTCGCTCACTCTGTTTTTCACAGCCATGATTTTCCGAATGCCCCAGGATTATCTTCCCCCCGTGTTTCTGGAAAGACTGAGGGAGGGGAAGATTTATTGGAGGAGAGGGAGTGGGAGGGAGTGAAGGGAAGAGGGAGAGTGGCACATGTAGTGGATGGGGAGGGTGAAGGAGGGCGGAAACAAAGGAGAGAGCGAGAGAAGGCAAGAAAGATAAGTAGGGGTGGGAAGAAAAGACTGAGCAGGGGGAGAGTGAGAGGTGGCAAGAGTTGGTTTGGCCCGGTGCGTGCCGAGGTGTGGTTTTGGCCTGGCTCAGCCCACTTGGCTTGGTATGCTTCAGTAACAGAGGGGGAGACCGTTGTAAACAACACTGGATTTATCTCCCATTCCTTTTTGTTTCTGTCCTGTTCCTCTTTGCTTTTCTTCCTCTCCCTCCATGTGATTTCCATAGGAATCCCTTCCAATTCCGGGAGAAGTGGAGCCTGTGGGAATCGTTCATTGCATTCCATATGTGTTGGTGTGTAGTTGATGGAAAGTAGTCAAGTGTGCGCTAGATTTGATGTGGATTGTCAAGTCTTGTTTTCCCTCTCACACATGCAATCGCACAATCACACACACAGCGAGCAGTGCCAAACCTCTCTTTCCTGTGTGTGTGTGTGTGTCCTCTATCGGTGCAAATGTAAACAGTGGTGTTTGTGTCGTCTCCCCTCGTTGCTTCTGCTGCTCTGCCTAATCTGCATTGTTATAGTTTCTCTTCCTGACTGATAAGGCCACATAGCCCAGCTAGCCTTTAGCCTGGCACCCAGACCATCTAGCAATAGTACCCGCTGGTTCCCCATGGTAGCAGTTGCTAGCATAGCATCCACTAATTCTCTATGGGACCCCAGCCTGCTGCTAGCTTAGCATCTACTGGTTTTCCATGCTAGCCGTCCTTACAGTACATGTGCATGTTCTGTCATTTAAGGAAAATGTTGAATGTGCACCAATCTAGAGACAATGTATTCTGTATGTGTGCTGGACTTCCTTTTGGCTGCGCTTAAAAATGTGATGCTTTGTAAAGCACCTCTTTAAATCCCATCTCTCCCGCCTCCCCCGCCATGTGTGTGCATCTTGTAGATGATTGAGTTAGCGTGATTTAGTGATGATTTTTTTGGGGGGTGGGGGTGAAATATCGCGCGGGCGCCGTGCCAAGCGACTCACTCTTGTCGGTGTCGACGGGGGCATTTAATTTCCGAGCAAAGGATGCAGAGGAGGGGGAAGGAGAGATTCTACTGGGAATGTAGAGGTGGTTACGGGGAAACATGCAGATAAAAAAAAAAAACAGAACGTTGATGGATAGTTTTCTTTTGCCGCTGAAACAATTGTGTGTGTGTGTGTGGGGGGGGATATGTCCAATTAGAACGTGGTCTGATGTGTGGATGTGGCCTTCAAGAGCCAGGCTCTAGCTATGTTACTGTGCCTTTGCAACTACCACTGGGCTGCTATTGGATGTGAAAGGCCATGGCCATAGACATGATAGAATGTGTATGTGCATATTTATGTGTTTGTGTGGGTGATCCACATCACGTGTTGTGCGCAGTCACCCTCTTCACACGGGTGTTGGGTGTAGATAAGTGAGGACATTTATGTGAGTCCCCTATAAACCCTACACTATACATCTCTGTGTGTGTGTGTGTGTTTCTCTCTCTGTCTCTCTGTGTCTCTGTCTCTCTGTGTCTCTGTCTCTCTGTGTCTCTGTCTGTGATGGCTCAACAACTTCATCAGTCAGCTCAGAGTAACACAGACAGACTAGCAGCATGGTGTAGAACGGGCAGATCGAGTACACTGGTATCATTTTCACGATTTCGCTAATACCATCCAAATAAAAAATCTGCACCTTTTTTAGGCTCATTCAGTAGTTTTGACCCCATTCTGGTGTTGCATATTATTTTCCTCAAAATGAAACGGTTGCTGCTTCCTGTTTGTTTTGATAGCAGAATGTCAACACTGGTTTTAAATGTCCAATCTATATGCTGAAATAAGTCATATCAAAGGTCCAGTAGCTTATTGCTTCACATATGAACATGTGTGGTGAAATGGAATAATGTTTTTTTTTTTGCATATCCCCCCCCCCCCCCCCCCCCCCCCCCCTGAGACACCCTCGGCGAGTGGGGTCACAGCATGGGACCAGCATTATTAAAAATCAAATCACATTTTATTTGTCACTTGCGCCGAATACAGCGAAATGCGGACTTACAAGCCCTTAACCAACAATGCCGTTTTAAGGAAAAAAACACGTGTTAAAGTATTTACTGAAATAAACTGAATAAATCAAAATGAAAAATAACAAATAATAAAGAGCAACAATAAAATAACAGTAGCACTGCTATATACGGCAGGGTAGCCTAGTGGTTAGAGCGTTGGACTAGTAACCGAAAGGTAGCAAGTTCGACTCCCCGAGCTGTCGTTCTGCCCCTGAACAGGCAGTTAACCCACTGTTCCTAGGCCGTCATTGAAAATAAGAATTTGTTCTTAACTGACTTGCCTAGTAAAATAAAGGTAAAAAATTAATACAGGGGGTACCGGTACAGAGTCGATGTGCGGGCGCAGAATCCGGAGTCGCTTCTTCACTGTTGACATTGAGACTGGTGTTTTGCGGGTACTATTTAACCTCTTACCTCTACCTGGGACGCTTGCGTCCCAACTAGAGCTCTGGAAATGCAAATGCGCTACGCTAAATGCTAATAGTATTAGTTAAAACTCAAAAGTTCATTAAAATACAGATGCAGGGTATCAAATTAAAGCTACACTCGTTGTGAATCCAGGCAACAAGTCAGATTTTTAAAATGCTTTTCGGCGACAGCATGAGAAGCTATTATCTGATAGCATGCACCAATACACTACAACAGAAAAGCACAGCAGGGGACGTAAACAAAATAATTAGCATTTCGGCGTTACACAAACCGCACAATAAAATAGAAAACAGTCATTACCTTTCACCATCTTCTTTGTTGGCACTCCTAGATGTCCCATAAACACTATTGGGTCTTTATTTCGATTAAATCGGGCCATATAAAGCCAAGATATCGTTATATGTAGACTGTGTGATAAACGAAAAAAACAGCGATTTCACAACGTAACGTCATTTTTTAAAATTCAAAAAGTAGACGATAAACTTTCACAAAACACTTGAAATACGTTTGTAATGCTACTTTAGGTATTAGTAAACGTTAATAAGCGATAAAAATCATCCGTAGGCGATGTATATATCATTAGCTGTCGTCTTGGAAAAAATTTCAGGAGAGAGCTCTTCCGGAATGATCTGGGCGGAGACCGGAGGTAAGCGGTGCCCCTCTTTCGGTTCAACCAAGAATCAAAGATGATTAAATTCACAAGATACTCGACTACATGGGGATGCTGTGGGAGTTGAATGCTCGGTCTTATCTAATTCGGCTCACTGTTAACAATTGCTGGAAGTGGCGCAAGGATATTTATTTCCATTTTCTGTGATCAGGTTTTCCTGCGCTTTCCGATGTAACGCACGTTATGTAATAGCCACAGTCGTGATTTAACCAGTTTTAAAAACGTCCGAGGGTTTCCTATACACACATTCTAACCATATGAACGTACTATATTCCTGGCATGAGTAGCAGGGCGCTGAAATGTTGCGCGATTTTTAACAAAATGTTCAAAAAAGTAGAGGGTAGGAGCAACAGGTTAATGAAGCTGCCAGTTGAGGACTTGTGAGGCGTCTGTTTTCTCAAACTAGACACTCTAATGTACTTGTCCTCTTGCTCAGTTGTGCACCAGGGCCACCCACTCCTCTTTTTATTCTGGTTAGAGCCAGTTTGCGCTGTCCTGTGAAGGTAGTAGTACCCAGCGTTGTATGAGATCTTCAGTTTTTTCGCAATTTCTCTCATGGAATAGCCGTTATTTCTCAGAACAAGAATAGACGGACGAGTTTCAGAAGAAAGTACTTTTGTTTCTGGCCATTTTGAGCCTGTAATCGAACCCACAAATACTGATGCTCCAGATACTCACCTCGTCTATAGAAGGTGTGTTTTATTGCATCTTTAATCAGCACAACAGTTTTCAGCTGTGCCAACATAATTGCTAAAGGGTTTTCTAATGATCAATTAGCCTTTTTAAAATGATAAACTTGGCTTAGCTAACACAATGTGCCATTGGAACACAGCAGTGATGATTGCCGATAATGGGCCTCTGTAGATAATATGCCTATGTAGATATTCCACAGCAACTTCCAGCTGTATTTCTGATCAATTTGATGTTATTTTAATGGACAAAAAATGTACTTTTTTGAACGGTAGTGTACATATTACCTCAATTACCTCGACTAACCGGTGCCCTTGCACATTGACTCTGTACCGGTACACACGGTATATAGTCCCACTAGTGTTATTTACTACTTTCTCTTTAATTATTTGTTATTGTAATGCCTCTTTTTTTTAAATCAGTTATTTTTTAGTTTTTTTTCTTAACTGCATTGTTGGTTAAGGACTTGTAAGTAAGCGTTTCACTGTAATTTCTACTACACCTGTTGTATTTGGCGTATGTGACAAATAATATTTGCTTTGATTTGTCATCCTGTCACCGCACATCATGGTCTCTGACCTCTTCCCTACCGGCTGTCTCATCATTGTCGGTGAGCACTGTTGTGTCGTCAGCAAACGTAATAATTGTGTGGGAGTTGTGCTTGGCAATGCAGTCATGGGTGAACAGGGAGTACGGGAGGGAGCTGAGCACGCACCCCTGATGGGTCCCCGTGTTGAGGATCAGCGTGTTCCTCTTGTCCAGGTGGGAAAGAGCAGTGTGACGTGCAATAGAGATGGTGTCTTCTGTGGATCTGTTGGGGCGGTATGCAAATTGGAGTGGGTCTAGGGTTTTTGGGATAATGGTGTTGATGTGAGCCATAACCAGCCTTTCAACGCACTTCGTGGCTGCACACGTGAGTGCTACGGGTTGATAGTCATTTAGGCAGTTTACATTGGTGTTCTTGGGCACAGGGACTATGGTGGTCTGCTTGAAACATGTTGGTATTACAGACTCGGACAGGGAGAGGTTGAAAATGTCAGTGAAGACACTTGCCAGTTGGTCAGTGCATGCTCGCGGCACACGTCCTGGTAATCCATCTAACCCTGCGGCCTTGTGATTGTTGACCTGTTTAAAGGTCTTCCTCACATCGGCTATGGAGAGCTTGATCACACTGTCGTCTGAACAGCTGGTGCTCTCATGCATGCTTCAGTGTTGCTTGCCTCGAAGCGTGCATGGAAGCGTTCAATCTTAGTCCTGTATTGACGCTTTGCCTGTTTGATGGTTCATCGGAGGGCATAGCGGGATTTCTTATAAGCTTCTGCGTTAGAGTCCCGCTCCTTGAAAGTGGCAGCTCTAGCCTTTAGCTCAGCGTAGATGTTGCTTGTAAATCCATGGCTCCTGGTTGGGGTATGTACGTACGGTCACTATGTGGATGACGTCATCGATGCACTTTTATTGATGAAGCCAGTAGCTGATGTGGTGTACTCCTCAATGCCATCTGAAGAATCCCGGAACATATTCCAGTCTGTGCTAGCAAGACAGCGCTGTAGCTTAGGGTAAAGTGCCTTGCTCAAGGGCAGATCGACAGATTTTTTTTTTACCTAGACGGCTCAGAGATTCAAAATAGCAACCTTTCGGTTGTTAGCTCTAACACTATGCCTCCTACCTTCCTACTGCTACCTGATATTTTGAAAAGCATGAAAATAGAGGTTGCTCATCCGTAATGCTGCATCTGCTCTTGCCTTCAATCCATTATATCCAGAGAAGAGCCCAGATCTTACCCTGACAAAGAGAGGGAGCTGCGTCGAGATGGAGGGAGAGGGAAAAGAAGAGCGCAAGATGGGAAAGAGTGGACGAGACTGCAAAAAATGCTCATTTCGGCCAATAAATGCAACTTCAATCTTCTCAGGCCAGAATTCCTAGTAACATAACATTCATTTGAACCTGGAAGCAGAAATTACCGCAGAGTGCTTTACCACATATGTACCAGTGTCTCTCAATGTGTGGCGCGTGAGTCTGTGTGATTGTTCAGGGTGCACTCTCTAGCCTAAGTGCCTCAGCGCTAGCACTATAGGTCTATTAAATAGACAATTGTGCAGTTCCATTGACCTTTTAGCTTAGGACAATATCTGTAAAGGTTAAAATAACATTTTTTGGTCTCTATACTCTCTCTCCGCTGTCTTGCTTAGTTCTAACACACACACACACACACACACACACACACACACACACACACACACTTTTATTAGGGCTGCTATGGCTACACAGTGTTCTGCCACCTAAGTGAGTGATGTGTTTACTGTGTCCTCGCTATATGCTGCGGTTCTACAAAACCCCTGAGTGAAACTGGATGCTAGGAATTAAACTATCTTTTTGACTTCATCACTTAGGGAAAGGTAAAGAGTGAGTGATGGGCGATAAACAGACTAGATGAGAGAGACACGTGAGACGAAAGTTTAATTTGTATTCACCCCCACCCCCACCCCCCCCACCTTCCCTCCCTCCCTTCCCTCGCCTGTTCACAGTTAAGTTCCTAAATGCACATCTCCCTTTCATTATGGGCTGTGTCCCAATGCTCTGCGATGGCCTCCTTTCCACAGCCCCTTTCCTCAGTTCGAGGACACACGTCCGCCGTCAGTCAACCTCTCCCCTCTTGTACAGGGGACTAGTACTGCCAACAGTCTTCCATTCACTCCCTCCACCACCTCTCCATTCCTTCTGTCCTCTCCTCACTCAGTCTCCATTGTTCCATTCAAAGTGGGCCGCGTCAAATCTCCGCTTCAACGTGGGGAGCCCTCCCCCACTCCCCCCTCTAACATCAAAGGGTGGAATGTGCCAGAGTTTCCATTATGCATAGCAGACCTAGTTATGTGAAGAGTCTGATCCAGTCAGAAGACTATAGGAGAAGGGATCTGAACGTTTGTGGTGGGTGGGCGAGGTGTGTGTGTGTGTGTGTGTGTGTGTGTGTGTGTGTGATTCACAAGCCTCCTCACATATGGTGGAATGTCACCCCCTACTCCACCTCCCTTTGTAACATCAGTTGTTTTGGATGCCATGCAGCTCCACCTGAAGAGAGCCAGACTATCCTGTCAGCAGCCCCATAGCAAGGCACGCGCTACCAGAGCTCCAAGTCTAGGTCCAAAAGGCTTCTTAACAGCTTCTACCCCCAAGCCATAAGACTACTGAACAGCTAATCAAATGGCCCCGGGACTATTTGCATTGTCCCCCCCACACACACACACATTTTACACTGCTGCTACTCTGTTATTATCTATGCATAGTCACTTTTTACCTCTACCTACATGTACATATTACCTCAGTTACCTTGACTAACCGGTGCCCCCTCACATTGACTCTGTACCGGTACCCCCTGTATTTAGCCTCGCTACTGTTATTTTATTATTGACCCTTAATTATTCCCCTTTTTTTCTTTTTTTCTTCTTGTATTTTCTTTCTTTTTTAAAACTTTCTTTTAGTAAATACTTTCTTGGCACTTTTTTTCTCCCTCAACAAGCTTTTCACTACCTGTTTTATTCGGCGCATGTGACGAATAAAGTTTTGATTTGAAGGACCGAGGACACGCACAGACACGGTCATGTCATAGCACAAGTAGCAGATGTCTCAGCCCCTTGGAGCTGTAGCTAGACGGTGTGTTTTAAATATAAAGGAACCTGTCACCTGAGTGCAGGGAAAGCTGGCCCTACTGTACATGCCAAATGGCACCCTATTCCCTAAATAGGGCACCATTGCCCTGGTCAAAAGTAGTGCACTACATAGGGACTGAGGGTGCGACTTGGGATGCATGCCCCTGGTGTCGTTATTAGTTGGTCTTATGCTTGGCAAGCTACCGCACTGTGCAGTCAAATTCTCTGGGTGAAGTTACAATGGGTGAGTCATCCACTTATAGACTCGCAACATGAATCTGTCACAACCATTATTTCCCAGTTGCCGGATAAAAAAAAAGAAAGAAAAAGGCAGAAAGAATACCTGCTTTCTATTTGATACTCCTAAAAAAATGTGTTTTAAGACTTAATGGCCAAGGGCTCACTTGAAGATTAACTTCACAGTTCAAGGTTTCGGGAAGCTTGAATCCGAGGGGGGGAAAAGAGTTGGTGAGGAAGGGAAGCCACTTTAGACTATTGAGACGCACCCCCCAGGTGGTCACCAAATGCGCTTATATTATGTGGCGTACGCCACTCTGTTTATCTAGTCCTACCTGGTGTGTTTGAAAGGACACGCCGATGAGGGTGAGGATGGGAGACGTGTATTTGGGATTGATGTTCAGACACCACGGATAAGTGTCTTATACACTGTCTAGACAGAGAGCCAATGGAATCAATAGGGGATATTTGTTTTTGCTTGTCCTTTCAAGGCATGCCCAAAACGATGGCTGGAAATCTTTGTCGATACCCAGTGACATTGTTCCCCGGCCCAAGTAGTGGCACGTTCATCTCTTTGCATCACTCTCTCTGCCTCTCCTGATTTTCTCTCTCTCGCTCTACCCCACTCTCTCGCTCTACCCCACTCTCTCGCTCTACCCCCTCTCTCGCTCTACCCCCCTCTCTCGCTCTACCCCCTCTCTCGCTCGATCGACCCCCCCCTCGCTCTACCCCTCTGTTACGCACGCCTCTATGAAGAGGGAACGCGACACCCTGCTACAACTAAACTCTCCGTGAAGCGAAAAAGGTATGGACTGTAGGTGCGAGTAGAAAATGACAACAAGCAGAATGTGGTACCGTTTACAAGGACTTTATTCCTTTACACGGTAATATGGGGAAAAGGGGCTGGACGGAACCAAAGCAAAGAAAGTAAATCTCAAAACCTCCCCCTCTCCTATCTTACCTGCCTACCCACTACTTACCTAATTTAGCACCACCTGGTGCCCTAACCAAAATACAGGGGGTGGTCCGCCCAGGTCTTACCTAGTGTGCCTAGACAGCGAATATGCTATGGGTATATGTATGCCCGCGGGCCTCTTGCCTAAGCACTCCCAAGGTGCCTTCCCCTTCTCCCCCTGGGAACAAATGAAACAATTTTCAAACAAACTAACAAACGACATCAAATAAGCTCTATCTGAGCAACAAACTCACAAAATATACCAACTCTCAGCAAAATCAACCTAGCAAAATCTCTAGCAAAATCTCTCAGAAAATCTCTGTACAAAAAGCTCCCAGAAAATCTCTCCCTCCTGAACAGAACACTGGCATTTATATATCTTCAGATGGAATGGGTAATTGGAGACAGCTGTCTTGACGAGGGGGCGGAGTCAGCTCTCCAATTAGCCATGGAGTCGACCAATCAGCTGCTTGAGGGATTTCCGGAGCCATTTCCTGAAATAAACACATGCACAAACACAAACTACAACACATAAACTGGGGAACGTAACACCCTCTACCTCACTCTACCCCCCTCTACCTCTCTCTCGCAGTATAAAAGACACCTGTCCACAACCTCAAACAGTCACACTCCAAACTCCACTATGGCCAAGACCAAAGAGCTGTCAAAGGACACCAGTGTACCTATGATGAAAATTACAGGCCTCATCTTTTTAAGTGGGAGAATTTGCACAATAGGTGGCTGACTAAATACTTTTTTTGCCCCACTGTATATATTTATATTGTTTACCTTTTAACTATTTTACTGAAACCAACAGACACTACTAGAAAGGAAAAGACACACTGGAAAAACCATAGCGATAGTTATCGACTGTCTCCTCGTTGCATGATGGCCGTTGTATCGATCGCCGCCCTGCCCTGGTAAAAACCTATCATCTGCGCTAAACGTGTCTCTCCCCTCACCACGGCTATGATTAGATTCCCTCTGTGTCTGATCCGGAGAATAGCTTGGTTTGATTCAATTAGCCCAAACGTTGCTTATGTTTCAAACTCCCCCCATCCCCTCCCTCGCTCCCTTCCTCCCTCTCGTTCTATCCCTCCTTCCTTCACTCGTTTTGCTGTCGTTGAGTGGATTGATTTTGAAGAGCAGGGATTCAGTGTGACTCGGGCAACAGCTGGCGGAGACCATCTCTCTTTCCTCTCTCACACAAACACACTCTTGTTGACAATATCCTGATCCTGAAACGACCGTGCTACTCATCGATTCGTGAATCTATTAAGGACATGACGTGCATAATTGTACTCCACACAAACGGGGGAATATTTGAAGTTGATCATATTTGAACCGGGTCTGGTAAACTGCGCCGCGCTCAACTCAATGTCACTTCTCAGGAGACAAGGTTGTACAGCGACGTTCCTGTACAGCTGTTTCTAAGACCTGCAGACTTTTGTTCCAGCCCAGTGTTGAACACTCTGTGGAGGCCCTCCACGACCGGAGATGCCGAACCCCAGTCACCTGAACCTTCCCACCTAGTAGTAGTGGGTGATGGTGTAATGTCTGTGCAGTACTGAGTGTAATATCAACTGTAGGAAGTACAGGCTGGCTGTCTGACAGGCTGGCTGGCTGTCTGACAGGCTGGCTGGCTGTCTGACAGGCTGGCTGTCTGGCTGGTTGTCTGGCTGGCTGGTTGCCTGGTTGTCTGGCTTGCTGGTTGTCTGGCTGGCTGGCTGGCTGGCTGGTTGGCTGGCTTGCTGACTGGCTGGCTGGCTGGCTGGTTTTCTGGCTGGCTGGCTGACTGGCTTGCTCCAGAGCAGTTGCCAGTTGGGGAAATGTAAATTAAGTCGTGCTTTGATGGTCTTCTATATATTCTATATTCTATTCCAAGATTTGGAGACACAGATATGCACACACACACACACACACACACACACACACACACACACACACACACACACACACACACACACACTTTAGCCTCTGTATTTGATCTCTTTGTGAATCTCCAATCTCTCTGGGTAGAGAGAGGTGCCTGTGGTTAGCTCTAGCTTTATAATTAGCCAGTATATTGGAGTGGTGTCACTGAGAGCCGAGGGAGAGATGGACGATTCAGATGCTGAAAATGTGTGTGTGTCTGAGTCAGAGAGAGAGTGGGGTGGAGAGAATGATAGAATGAGAGAGGGAGAGAAAGATGACCCGTCTCCGACCTTCACGCTGTGAGCAGATAGCGAGAAAACAAACAATTTCCCCACTGCTCCTCACAGCACTCTGTCTTCATTCTCTCCCTTTGTGTGTGTGTGTAATACAAAAAAGTCAACAACAAAAGTGTGTGTTAGTGTGTGTGTGCTACGGTTTGTGTCGATGTGCTGTGATTGTTGTCTCCTGTGTGCACACACCTTTCTTAAACCTAGGTCCAGCTGGGTGGGTGTGTGGATGTGCGCAACTTCATTTGTGTGTGAGATGAGATGCGACCGCAAACTAAATGAAATGTATCCTTTGTTCATTGTTCCTTTATCCCCTTAATAAGGTTCATATTTCTTTGGGTGCCCATTGCTTTATCAAGGCCTTGTGAGCTGCCAGCCTCGCTCTCTCTCACAGTTTCTCTGAAAATGTGGCTGCCGCCTCCCGTCTCCCAGATGAGATTGCAGAGCACACGCACAGACACGCACAGACACGCACACACGCACAGACACACACACCTGTACCTGCACCTACACACACCTACACCTGCACCTACACACACCTACACCTGCACCTACACCTACACGCACCTACACCTACACGCACCTACACGTACCTACACGCACCTACACCTACACGCACCTGTACCTACACCTACACGCACCTGTACCTGCACCTACACACACCTGTACACCTACACGCACCTACACCTACACGCACCTACACCTACACGCACCTACACGCACCTACACCTGCACCTACACGCACCTACACGCACCTGCACAGACACCTACACCTGCACAGACACCTACACCTACACGCACCTACACCTGCACGCACAGACACCTGCACCTACACCTGCACGCACAGACACCTGCACCTACACCTACACGCACCTACACCTGCACCTACACCTGCACCTACACCTACACACACCTGCACCTACACCTACACGCACCTACACCTGCACCTACATCTGCACCTACACCTGCACCTACACCTACACCTGTACCTGCACCTACACACACCTACACCTGCACCTACACACACCTACACCTGCACCTACACCTGCACCTACACCTGTACCTGCACCTACACGCACCTACACCTACACGCACCTACACCTACACGCACCTACACCTACACGCACAGACACCTGCACCTACACGCACCTACACCTGCACCTACACCTACACGCACCTACACGCACCTACACCTGCACCTACACGCACCTACACCTACCTACACCTGCACAGACACCTACACCTGCACAGACACCTGCACGCACAGACACCTGCACCTACACCTGTACCTGCACCTACACACACCTACACCTACACACACCTACACCTGCACCTACACCTACACGCACCTATACCTACACGCACCTGCACCTGCACAGACACCTACACCTGCACAGACACCTACACCTACACGCACCTACACCTGCAAGCACAGACACCTGCACCTACACCTACACACACCTACACCTGCACCTGCACCTACACCTACACCTACACGCACAGACACCTGCACCTACACGCACCTACACCTACACGCACAGACACCTGCACCTACACGCACCTACACGCACAGACACCTGCACCTACACGCACCTACACCTGCACCTACACCTACACGCACCTACACACACCTACACCTACACCTGCACCTACACGCACATACACCTACACGCACCTGCACCTACACCTGCACCTACACCTGCACCTACACCCTGCACCTGCACCACACACCTGCACCTACACGCACCTGCACCTACACCTACACACACCTGCACCTACACCTACACGCACCTACACCTGCACCTACACGCACCTACACCTACACGCACAGACACCTGCACCTACACGCACCTACACGCACAGACACCTACACCTACACGCACCTACACCTGCACCTACACCTACACGCACCTACACCTACACGCACCTACACCTACACGCACCTACACCTACACCTGTACCTGCACCTACACACACCTACACCTACACCTGTACCTGCACCTACACACACCTACACCTGCACAGACACCTGCACCTACACGCACAGACACCTGCACCTACACGCACCTGCACCTACACGCACCTACACCTACACGCACCTACACCTGCACCTACACCTACACCTGCACCTACACGCACCTTCACCTGCACCTACACCTGCACCTACACCTACACGCACCTACACGCACCTTCACCTGCACCTACACCTACACGCACCTACACCTACACGCACCTGCACCTGCACCTACACCTGCACCTGCACCTGCACCTGCACCTGCACCTGCACCTGCACCTACACGCACCTACACCTGCACCTACACCTACACGCACCTACACCTACACGCACCTACACCTACACGCACCTACACCTACACGCACCTACACCTACACGCACCTACACGCACCTACACCTACACCTACACATCTGCACCTACACGCACCTACACCTGCACCTACACCTGCACCTACACCTACACGCACCTACACCTACACGCACCTACACACCCACACCTACACACCTACACCTACACATCCACACACCTACACAGACATAAATAAACAGAAACAGACAAACAAACAAACAGACATTATGTCTAAATCCGTCACCTTCATTTTTAGTGTGTAACAGTCGTGCTGATAGAGAAGTGCCACTCGTTGTATTTCTTGCATGAAGAAGTTATTTGACAACGGTTATCTACTTTGTGAACTGTGAATAGTTGCGGGACCACAAGAAAAAGCTGAAAAGCCTCCGTCACAACGGAGCAAGGATTTGTTGAGCCATGCGATTGGTCCATGAGTAACAACAACATTGGACTGGATCAATGGATCGGCGTTGTGCCATTAAACCGATGAGTAGATTATTTTGTTTGGGAACGACAAACCTCTTCGCCGCTTGGCTACGGAACAGTCGCTGGCGAGCTTCGTCCGGCAGCGCCGTTTCCCCAAATTTCGGCCGATATTTGGAGCCACTTGTCTTTCCCTCAGTCAGGCCTTGAGGTTTATCTGAGGTTCGTTGGCCGCTGGCGCCTTTTCACTCCTTTTGCCAGGCAACGGAATGCAGTCATCTCACCTGTTGTCTCGGTCTCTCTGTCTAGATCCTGGTGAATTCGGCGAGTCCCACGCGTCCAGCTCTGCTCTATGAGAACGTGGTGGTGAGTGACGGCCCCATCCTCCGAGACCTGCTCTTCTCCCCGGACATGCAGCACGTCTACACACTCTCCGACAAACAGGTAAGAGAGAAATACACACAGGCATGAACACGGCACACACACACACACACACACATACATGCGTGAACACAGTTATGCATGCAAACACACAAATATGCTCCGCGTGCACGCGCACACATCGACACGCTCATCAACCAACATACACTCACACACACACACACTCCCTCAGACAGCAGGTCTGAAGAAAGGCTGCAGGTGTCAGCGGGGGGGGGGCTAATGATGCCTCATTACCTTAGACACACACAACCCTCCCGTAACCTGCAATTACATCTGTCTGTCTGGTGTGGGTCCCTGCAATTCCCCTCCCCCTGTCCCCGTCCCCCCGTCCCCCTGCCGACCAAGGCGCACACACACCAGGGGAATGGGCAAAGGTCAGGTGTAAATCCATGTGGGGAACTGTTCATTAACAACCTCACCACTGGCTCGGCCGTGTACGGCTTTGAAGCTCTGGCTACGGGTCGCCTGTGTTGGCTTCTAATGATGCAGCTGACACCCCCTTTACCACTCATTAGTAGAGGGAGAGAGGGGGAGGGAGGGAGGGAGGGAGGTGGAGGGGGACGGAGAGGGATTGAGAAAGAGGACAGTGAAAAGGCATCTGTGTCCATTTTGAGAATACGGTGTGACCGTTTCTCCGTAAGCGGTGGGTGAACAACTATGGCTTGGACAAAACATTAGGAACACCTGCTCTTTCCATGACACAGACTGACCAGGTGAATCCAGGTGAAAGCTATGATCCCTTATTGATGTCACTTGTTAAATCCTCTTCAGTCAGTGTAGATGAAGGGGAGGAGACGGGTTAAAGAAGGATTTTTAAGCCTTGAGACAACTGAGACGTGGTTTGTGTATGTGTGCAATTCAGAGGGTGAATCGGCAATACAAAATATTTAAGTGCCTTTTGAACGGGGTATGGTAGTAGGAGCCAGGCTCCCCGGTTTGTGTCAAGAACTGCAACGCTGCTGGGCTTTTCACGCTCAACCATTTCCCGTGTTTATCAAGAATGGTCCACCACCCGAAGGACATCCAGCCAACTTGACACAACTGTGGGGAGCATTGGCGTCAACGTGGGCCAGCATCCCTGTGGAACGCCTTCGACACCTTGTGGAGTCCATGCCTCAACGAACGGAGGCTGTTCTGAGGGCGAAAGGGGAGCAACTCAATATTATGAAGTTGTTCCTAATGTTTTGTCCACTCAGTGTATATGACAGACTTGGAACACACACACACATACTAAAATACTCCTGCTCTCTACCTCACTTACACCCCCACCAATGCCTGGCCGTGATCCCCATTAACAGAGACCAGGGTGGGGTTAAGCCGAGGGGTGCTGAAGGAGGGGCCAGGGGTACCTCTCTGTGGGGTAGACCCCATTATTAATGACTAGAAAGGTAATTCCCTGAGCACACCCTCTTACCCTTACCCCACTGCACACCCTCCCCTCGTTTTAAATCCATGTCTCGGCTGCTCGCCCCCCCCTTCTCCTTCTTCTCTCTCTGACACGCTCCATTCTAAGACAAAATTGAGTGCCCCCCCTGAACTGGCTTGCATTGATCCCATTCCATTTATTTTTTTAAACCATCTCACCCTTCCTTTTTAACCCCTTTCCTCATCTTTTTCTCGTTTCTCTCTCTCTCTTCTCTCTCTCTCTCTCTCTCTCTCTCTCTCTCTCTCTCTCGTGCTCTCTCTAATGCTCATACTCACTCTTGCGCTCCCTCTCTCTCTCGCTCTTTCTCTCGCTCTTTCTCTCTCTCTCCTCTTACACCTCTACTGCCCTGGTATGAGATAGCTGTGGAATATTCTGGAATTGGATCTTGCATGGAAGGGAGAAGAGGGGGGGATGTATCAGTAAGAGATGGGGGTGAAAGCAGAGGGCTCGTTTCAGGGGTTTAGGTTGAGTCGTGGAGCACATTAATGCCACCCCACTATGAATCCTTGTTATATATATATATATATAAAACCTCCCCCCTTACCATACACAGATCTCTCTACACTCCTTCCACCTTCTCTGGTTACACACACCTTCTCTAGTACACACAGACAGCGATAAACACACGCGCCTCTCCCCCGCAGGTTAGAGGATGTAGCGAGGCAGACGGGCAGGCAGGCCCCAGCAGCCCCTCTGCTCTCAGCCTGCAGGGGTCCTCAAGACAAGCCAAGCACATTAAGGTGTCATTGGACATATCCACTAGAGCGTGGCCCATGATGGGTTTACTCGCGCACACACACACGCGCACACATGTAGACAAACGCACACACTGAGGCACACATACAAAAGAGCACCACTCTGAGTCACGTTTAAGATACAGAGCACAAAGGCCTGGTGTTTTATGGGTCGTTTGACTCCACCTTCTTAATCATTATTATCATTATCTGAAATTTGACAGGTGTGTGTGTCGTATGCGTGTGTGTGTGTGTCGTGCGTCGATTGTGTGTCGTGTGTGTGCTTGGACCCATGCATGAACCATTCGTTGTCTACCAGCCATTGACAGACGACAAGCCCATGAAGATATATCAACTGCTGTCCCTCTTCATGTCTTCAAAATGAACTCTAGTTTAGGAAAAAGGACATATTAGGTCATTGTAGTCATTTACGACGTGAAGAAAGCAGACAATTATTATCGAAAGAACAACCGAAAAACAGAAAAGCTCTCGCTTGTTCGTAAAAGAGGTGTTTCCATACTGTCTGTCAGAGCATTGTCCCTCCAAACATTGTCCCTCCAAACAATGTCCCTCCAAACATTGTCCCTCCAAACATTGTCCCTCCAAACATTGTCCCTCCAAACATTGTCCCTCCAAACATTGTCCCTCCAAACATTGTCCCTCCAAACATTGTCCCTCCAAACAATGTCCCTCCAAACAATGTCCCTCCAAACAATGTCCCTCCAAACATTGTCCCTCCAAACATTGTCCCTCCAAACATTGTCCCTCCAAACATTGTCCCTCCAAACAATGTCCCTCCAAACAATGTCCCTCCAAACATTGTCCCTCCAAACATTGTCCCTCCAAACATTGTCCCTCCAAACATTGTCCCTCCAAACATTGTCCCATATTGTCTTGCGTAGCAGTAAACTCAGACGCTCTTTCTTTTTTCGTCCCTTTCCACTCCTAGAAAATACTTTTGCACCAAAGTCTCCTCCATTTGTCTTATAAGCCACTTTCAGTAAACTCATTAGTCTGTAGCTTCCCCTTATCTTCTTGTCATTGTTTAGCAAAGTCACTGGGCTGTACAACTGTAATTCTTGTTGCCTTGTACACTGACGAGAGTCTTTGCAGTTGCTCATGCGTATCACACACACACACACACACACTCTTCTCAGTGCTAGCTAATTGCGTGGCATAAATATTCATGGCCTCCCTCGTGAATATGGGTCCATTTTTACCCCCCCCCCTCCCGGTATTGTGAAGCATCTTACTGGAAATGAATGCTAATACTAGTGTCGTTTGTGGGAGGTGGAATATCATATGTTCCCCCTCCTCCTCTTCTGTGTCTGTATATCGTGTTTGTCTGTGCGCTGGTGCATGCGTATGTGTACGCCTCCCAGTTTGTGTGAGTCTGTGTTCGTGTGTGTGGGCTGGCCATTGTCTGCACTCACAGTCAGCCAAATCGCACGGAAGCCCTCTCCAGGGCTCCTTAGCATCTGCCACACATTGACAGTACGCACACACACACACACTCCTAACAAAGACCCTGCTCCACAGCCAAGAGCATCCCCTTTATCCCAAGGTTGCGGGTTTGAATCCCCAACCCCCTCTCTCACAAAAGACAGCGCAGCCACTTGTTCTAGCCTGTTTTGAATCTGGTCGGATGGGTTTCAGCCAGCCTTTTCATCAACTACTTTCCTTTCTCTGGGGGCACCGCGTGTACGTCAAATGGGTTTGAACCCACAGATACTTGGCCGCCCAGCCAACCTCATTAGCATTAGGAGGCTCGACGCCAAACACCGCCTCAGTACAAACAAAGCAAATGTCTTAAGTTCCTGGAGGAAACTTTGTTTGCTTGCCGGCTGTCCTAAACCCGCCTGAATTGTAGGGTGTTTGTGTAACGTTGCCTCAGTACAAAGCCAGGGAAAGTTCCTGGAGGAAACTTTGTGCGCTTGCTGTTGGCTGCATTAAACCTGTTTGAAGTAGAGGCTATGTGATTGAATCTCGGCTGAAATATAATAACAATGCATATTACATTGTTCTGTTAGATGGCTAGGGATGAGGTTAAAGCTGACGTACTCTGAGCGATTCACTCAACGCACACACACACACACACACACACACACACACACTCAGCAGCCGTACAGTACATCTAGATGCATGTTCACAGGTGTCATGATACAGTCACACTTGGATACGTCAGTATAACACACACACACACACACACACACACACACACACACACACACACACACACACACACACACAGCAGCCTTACAGTAAACCTAGATGCATGTTCACAGGTGACATGATACACAGTCACACTTGGATACGTCAGTGTAACAGACACACACACACACACACCCCAGAGGGGTCACTCCAGGTCCACGGTGAGGTTTAAAGTTTGTGTAGGTCCGCAGGACATCGAGTGACGCCGTCAAAACCCGCCACTAGGGGCAACAAAAATGTTTAGCCTAATGTTTACGGCTGGTGTAGGTTAATCCTTAACCAGTCTGAATGAATGCCTAATGTTTACGACTGGTGTAGGTTAATCCTTAACCAGTCTGAATGAATGCCTAATGTTTACGACTGGTGTAGGTTAATCCTTAACCAGTCTGAATGAATGCCTAATGTTTACGACTGGTGTAGGTTAATCCTTAACCAGTCTGAATGAATGCCTAATGTTTACGACTGGTGTAGGTTAATCCTTAACCAGTCTGAATGAATGCCTAAATGTAACCGTAGAGTTGTTTCTGTCTGACTACTGTCCACTGCGTGGATGAAGTGGTCATTGTAATGTAAATGTTAATAGACTTTGGGGTTTGGGGGGGTGGTGATGCGAGGAGAGGAGAGTGAGGTAGAGACGGCAGATGAGCGGAGGCGGGGAGGGGTGCACGGCTCAAATACCAGAGGTCGTCTAGCTAGCGCCTTCCTCCTAAACACACACACACTCTGACGTGTGTCTGTGCCAGCCATGGTAACTGTGTGAATGTTGTTATTGAACCCCCACACACACACACACACACCTAGGCCTCAATGAACCTACTGTCTCACCGTGCCTCCAAGACGATTAGCTAGGTCTCTGACCCTCTCAATTATCTTGTCATTTCTCTCTCTCTCTCACTCTCTCACAATTCAATTCAAGGGGCTTTATTGACATGGGAACCGTGTTAACATTGCCAAAGCAAGTGAGGTAGATAATATACAAAAGTGAAATAAACAATAGAAATTAACAGTAAACATTACACATACAGAAGTTTCAAAAGAATAAAGACATTACAAATGTCATATTATGAATATGTACAGTGTTGTATCAATGTACAAATGGTTAAAGTACAACAGGGAAAATAAATAAGCATAAACATGGGTTGTATTTACAATGGTGTTTGTTCTTCACTGGTTGCCCTTTTCTTGTGGCAACAGGTCACAAATCTTGCTGCTGTGACGGCACACTGTGCAATTTCACCCAGTAGATATGGGAGTTTATCCAAATTGGATTTGTTTTCTAAATCTTTGTGTAATCTGAGGGAAATATGTGTCTCTAATATGTTCATACATTGGACAGGAGGTTAGGAAGTGCAGCTCAGTTTCCACCTCATTTTGTGGGCAGTGTGCACATAGCCTGTCTTCTCTTGAGAGCCATGTCTACCTACGGTGGCCTTTCTCAATAGCAAGGCTATGCTCACTGAGTCTACATATAGTCAAAGCTTTCCTTAAGTTTGGGTCAGTCACAGTGTTCAGGTATTCTGCCACTGTGTACTCTTTGTTTAGGGCCAAATAGCATTCTAGTTTACTGTTTTTTTTTGTTAATTCTTTCCAATATGTCATGTAATTATCTTTTTGTTTTCTCATGGTTTGATTAGGTCTAATTGTGCTGCTATCCTGGGGCTCTGTGGGGTCTGTGTTTGTGAACAGAGCCCCGGGACCAGCTTGCTTAGGGGACTCTTCTCCAGGTTCATCTCTCTGTAGGTGATGGCTTTGTTATCTTGTTATGGCTACAATCCCAATACCGGGATCGATATGATAACTACCAGTGAAAATAGAGGGCGCCAAATTCAAACCACAGAAATCTCATAATTACAATTCCTAAAACATACATGTGTTTTATATCATTTTAAAGGTAAACTCGTTGCACTACAAACGATTATGTTAGGTCTCCACCAAACCACAATAAGCACAGCCATTTTCCAGCAAAATATAGCATAAAAAAAAACAGAAATAAAGATCAAATTAATCACTAACCTTGAATTATCTTCATCAGATGACACTCATAGGACTTCATGTTACACAATACATGCATGTTTTTTTTATAAAGTTCATATTTATATAAAAAAAATCTGAGTTTACTAGATGTTTATTAGATTCACTTGTTCCAAAAACATCAAGTGATTTTGCATAGCCACATCGCCTCAACAGAAACACCTATCATAAATGTAGATGATAATACAAGTTATACACATGGAATTATAGATACACCTCTCCTTAATGCAACCGCTGTGTCAGATTTCAAAAAAAGTTTACGGAAAAAGCAACGCATGCAATAATCTGAGACGGCGCTCAGAACAAAAGCCAAATTAGCCGCCATGTTGGAGTCAACAAAAACCAGAAAATACATGATAAATGTTTCCTTACCTTTGATGAACTTCATCAGAATGCAGTCCTAGGAATCCCAGGTCCACAATAAATGCTTGATTTTTTTCGAAAATGTCCGTTATTTATGTCCAATTAGCTATTTTGGTTAGCGCGTTTGGTAAACAATTCCAAAGTCACCAAGCGCGTCCACTATAACGTGACGAAATGTCCAAAAGTTCCGTAACAGTCAGTAGAAACATGTCAAACGATGTACTGAATCAATCATTAGAATGTTGTTTACATATATCTTGAATAACGTTCCAACCGGAGAATTAGAATGACTTCAGATGTGCGAAGGAACGCAGATCCTTCCCCTGTGAACGCGCATGGTGAAAGCATGGTCAACTCGTGGCGGTGGTGACTATTTCCTGTCTCATTCGACCTCCCCCCTTCTCATTAGAGTCATCAGACAAAGTTCGATTGACTGTTGACATCTAGTGGAAGGCGTAGGAAGTGAAAACTCATCCATATCTCGCTGTAATTTCAATGAGAGCTTAGATGAAATTCTGCCACACCCAGAAAAAAAAAACAAGAAGTGGAATTTCTCAGGTTTTTGCCTGCTATATGAGTTATGTTATACTCACAGACATAATTCAAACAGTTTTAGAAACGTCAGTGTGTTTTCTATCCAATACTAATAATAATATGCATATATTAGCAACTGAGACTGAGGAGCTGGCCGTTTCCAATGGGCACCTTTTCATCCAAGCTACTCAATACTGCCCCTGCAGCCATAAAAAGTTATGGAAGGTTTGGGAATCGCTTCCTTTTAGGTGGTTGAAGAATTGAACGGGTCTTTTCTGGATTTTGATCATTAGCGGGTATCGGCCTAATTCTGCTCTTCATGCATTATTTGATGTTCGACGTTGTACACAGAGAATATTTTTGCAGAATTCTGCATGCAGTCTCAATTTGGTGTTTGTCCCATGTCTCTCTCTCTCTCGCGCTCTCTCAATTTAAGGGCTTTATTGGCATGGGAAACATATGTTAACATTGCCAAAGCTCTGTCTTCTCTTTCTTTCTTACACTCCCTCTCTCTGTCATGCTCACGATTGCTTGCTTCTCTCTCTCTCTCTCTCTCTCTCTCTCTCTCTCTCTCTCTCTCTCTCTCTCTCTCTCTCTCTCTCTCTCTCTCTCTCTCTTCCCCAAAAATCTCTCTTCCCCAAATGCCTCATTCTCTCGCTTCTCTTTGTATTTGCTCTCTCAATTCAGTTCAAAGGGCTTTATTGACACGGGAAACACGTGTGATATCATCAGCGATGTCCAGTGTTTTGGCCCCCTCCCTCTCTCTGCCCTCCCTCTCT
>NC_088410.1:44920849-44930849 GCF_034236695.1 Oncorhynchus nerka | reverse complement strand
TTTCTCTCTCTTCCTCTCTCCCCCTAACTCTTTCTCTCTCTTCCTCTCTCCCCCTAGCTCTCTTTCTCTCCTTCTCTCTTCCTCTCTCCCTAGCTCTCTTTCTCTCTCTCTTCCTCTCTCTCCCCTAGCTCTCTTCCTCTCTTCCTCTCTCTTCCTCTCTCTTCCTCTCTCTTCTCTTCTCTCTCTCTTCCTCTCTCTCTCTTCCCTATCTCCCTTTCTTTCTTTCTTCCTCGTTCTCTCTCCCCCTAGCTCTCTCTTTCTCTCTTTCTCTCTATTCCTCTCTCCCCTAGCTCTTTCTCTCTCTTTCTCTCTCTTCCCTTTCTCCCCCTAGCTCTCTTTCCTCTTCCTCTCTTCTTCTCTCTCCCTAGCTCCCATTCTCTCTTCCTCTCTCCCCTAGCTCTCTTCCTCTCTCTTCCTCTCTCCCCCTAGCTCTCTTCCTCTCTCTTCCTTCCCCTTTCTTCCTCTTTCTCTCTCCCTAGCTCTCTTTCTCTCCTCTCTCCTCTCTCTCTCTCTCTTCCTCTCTCCCCTAGCTCTCTTTCTCTTCCTCTCTCTTCCTCTCTCTCTCTTCCTCCTTTCTCTTTCTTCCTCTTTCTCTCTCTCCCCTAGCTCTCTCTCTCTTCTCTCTCTCTCCCCTCTCTCCCTTTCTCTTTCTTTCTTTCTTCCTCTCTCTTCTCTCTCCCTAGCTCTCTCTTTCTCTTTTCTCTCTATTCCTCTCTCCCCTAGCTCTCTCTCTCTCTTTCTCTCTCTTCCTTTCTCCCCTAGCTCTCTTCCTCTCTCTCCCCTCTCTCCCCTAGCTCTCTTCCTCTCTCTCTCTCCCCTAGCTCTTCTCTCTTCCTCTCTCCCCTAGCTCTCTTTCTCTCTCTCTCCCCTAGCTCTCATTCTCTCTTCCTCTCTCCCCTAGCTCTCATACTCTCTTCCCCACTCTCCCTAGCTCCCATACTCTTTCTCTCTCCCCTAGCTCTCTTTCTCTCTCTCTCATTCTCTCTTCTCTCTCCTCTAGCTCTCTCTCCTCTTTCTCTCTAGCTCCTCTCTCTCACCCTAGCTCTCTCTCTAGCTCCATAGCTCTCTCTCTCTTCCTCTCTTTCTCTCCCTCTATTCTCTCTCTCCACCCTCTCTCTCTCTCTTCCTCTCTCTCTCTCTCTCTTCCTCTCTCTTCCTCTCTCTTCCTCTCTCTTCCTCTCTCTTCCTCTCTCTTCCTCTCTCTTCTCTCTCTTCTCTCTACTTCCTCTCTTCCTCTCGCTTCCACTCTCTTTCTCTCACTTTTGCTTTCTTCTCTCTCTCTTCTCTCTCTTCCTCTCTCCCCCTAGCTCTCTTCCTCTCTCTTCCTACCTCTTCCTCTCGCTTCCTCTCGCTTCCTCTCGCTTTCTCTCGCTTTCTCTCGCTTTCTCTCGCTTTCTCTCGCTTTCTCTCTCTCCCTTTCTCTTTCTTTCTTCTCTTTCTTCTCTCGTCCCATACTCTCTCTTCTCTCCCTATCTCTCTTTCTCTCTCTCCCTATCTCCCCTTTCTTTCTCTCTTACTCTCCTTCCTCTCGCTTCCTCTCTTCCTCTCTCCCTCTAGCTCTCTTTCTCTCTCTTCCTCTCTCCCCTAGCTCTCTTTCTCTCTCTTCCTCTCTCCCCCTAGCTCTCTTTCTCTCGCTTCCTCTCTCCCCCTAGCTCTCTTCCTCTTCCTCTCTCTTCCCTCTCCCCCTAGCTCTCTTCCTCTCCCTCTCCCCCTAGCTCCCATACTCTTTTTCTCTCCCCTAGCTATCTTTCTTTCTCTCTCTTCCTCTCCCCCTAGCTGCTTCCTCTCCTCCTCTCACTTCCTCTCTTCCTTCCTCTCTCATACTCTCTTCCTCTCTCCCCTAGCTCTCTTTACTCTCTCTCCTCTCTCCCCCTAGCTCTCTTTCTCTCTTCTTCTTCCTCTCTCCCCTAGCTCTCTTTCTCTCTCTTTCTCTCTCTTCCCCTCTCCCCCTAGCTCTCTTCCCCTTCTCTCGCTTCCTCTCTCTTTCTCTTTATTCCTCTCTCCCCTAGCTCTCTCTTTCTCTCTCTTCCCCTCTCTCCCTTTCTCTTTCTCTTTCTTTCTTTCTTCCTCGTTCTCTCTCCCCCTAGCTCTCTCTCTCTTTCTCTCTTTCTCTCTTTCTCTCTTTCTCTCTTTCTCTCTCCCTCTCTCGCTTTCTCTCGCTTTCTCTCGCTTTCTCTCTCTTCCTCTCTCCCCCTAGCTCTCTTTCTCTCGCTTTCTCTCTCTTCCTCTCTCCCCCTAGCTCTCTTCCTCTCTCTTCCCCTCTCCCCCTAGCTCTCTTCCCCTCTCCCCTAGCTCCCATACTCTTTTTCTCTCTCCCCTAGCTCTCTTTCTTTCTCTCTCTTCTCTCCCCCTAGCTCTCTTCCTCTCTCTCTCTCTCTCTTCCTCTCCCTCTCTCTCTCCCTCTAGCTCTCTTTCTCTCTCTTTCTCTCACCCCCTAGCTCTCTTTCTCTCTCTTTCTCTCACCCCCTAGCTCTCTTTCTCTCTTTCCTCTCTCCTCTCTCTCTCTCTTTCTCTCTCTTCTCTCTCCTTCCTCTATCTTTCTCTCTCCTCCTCTAGCTCTCTTTCTCTCCCTTTCTCTCCCCCTAGCTCTCTTTCTCTCTCTTTCTTTCTTTCATTCTCTCTCTCTCTCTTCCTCTTTCTTTCTTTCTTCCTCTTTCTCTTTCCCCTAGCTCGCTTCCTCTCTTCCTCTCTTTTTCTCTTTCATTCTCTCTTCTCTCTTTCTTTCATTCTCTCTCTTCCTCTCTCCCCTAGCTCTCTTCCTTCTTCTTCTCTCTTTCTCTCTCCCCTAGCTCTCTTTTCTCTCTCTCTTCCTCTCTCCCCCTAGCTCTCTTTCTCTCTTTCTTTCTCTTCTTTCTCTCCCCCTAGCTCTCTTCTCTCTCTCTCTTCCCTAGCTCTCTTCCTCTCTCTTCCTTCCCTTTCTTCCTTCTTTCTCTCTCCCTAGCTCTCTTTCTCTCTCTCTCTTCCTATCTCCCCCTAGCTCTCTCTTCCTCTCTCTTCTCTCTCTTTCTCTCTTTTCTCTTTCTTCCTCTTTCTCTCTCTCTTCTCTCTCTTCTCTTCCTCTCTCTTCCTTCCCCTTTCTTCCTCTTTCTCTCTCCCCTAGCTCTCTTTCAAATTCAAATTCAAGCTGCTTTATTGGCATGAAAAACATTGTGTCAATATTGCCAAAGCAACAATGTATACAATATACATTGTAACAAAATAATAAATGATAGCAAATAATAATATAAAATGGTAGTAAATAATAATACAAAATTAAATACAAAAATAATAACAATAAAATGGTAACAGTCAATAGTAGAAATGTAATAAATATAATTATGGAAAATTAAACTATAACTAACTTATAACTAAATAACTGTCATCTTCTTCTTTATATCAATACTACAACTACAATCATCATTACTACGACTACTACTACCATCACTAAACTGTTATCACTACAATTACCAACCATATTTGGAATGATAAACATTAATAATTATAGTAATAACAATAATAGTAATAATAAGTAAGTTACTGTTTACTATGCAGATGTTATTATTCAGTGTCCCTCAGGCTATGGCAGGAAAAAACGTATTTGGCTGCAAGAGGAGCCATTGCTCCTTCGCCCATGAGTATTCTTAGTTTTTCCTCTGGGTTCAATTTGTAAAAATTTGGAATATATGTAGTCATTTCTGTGAATAATGAATCTCTTTGTGAGGAATATTTATCACAGTAAAGGAGAAAGTGCATCTCTGTCTCTACCTCCCCTGTCATGCAGTGACCACATACACGCTCCTCTTTGGGTAGCCATGTCTTTTTTTATGTCTGCCGGTTTCTATTGCCAATCGGTGGTCACTCAGCCTGTACTTGGTAAGGATCTGTCTCTGCTTCGTATCTCTGACAGAGTAGAGATAATCAGCCAATTCATATTCTCTGTTTAGGGTCAGATAGCAATTTAGTCGGCTTTGGGATTTTGTTTCGTTTTTCCAGTATTGTAAATATGATTCCTTTGATTGGTTCATGATTTTGCTTATTGGAATTCTTTCTTTTGAAGCAGTGCTGGTGTCTGCTTGGTTGGTGAGGTCCAACACCAGCTGACTGAGAGGACTCGTTTCTGGGCTCAGCTCTTGGGCTTGAAGTGCTTTAAATTGCAGACTCGAATTTGGACTTGAATTTAGATGTAGCCAAAATTTTAATGATCTTTTCTGTATCTTCATTATTACTGGAAAACGGCCCAATTCTGCCCTACATGCATTAGTTGGTGTATTTCTCTGGACTTGTAGGATTTTCCGACAGAATTCTGCATGTAGGGCTTCAATTGGATGTTTGTCCCACATTTTAAAATCCATTTTATTGAGTGGCCCCCAAACCTCACTTCCATGAAGTGCTATTGGTAGGATTACACTGTCAAATATTTTAGTCCAAATTTTAATTGGGATGTTGATTTTGAATAATTTCATTTTTATTGCATACATTGCTCTGCGGGCTTTTTCTTTGAGTGCATTCACTGCCATATTAAAGTTTCCCGATGCAGATATGGTCAGACCAATGTAGGTGTAATTTTTTGTGTGTTCAATTAAGGTGTTGTTCAGGGTGAATTTACATTTGTGTTTCTGACATCTCGTTTTTTTTTTGAAAATCATGATTTTAGTTTTTTGGAAATTTACTGCCAGGGCCCAATTATGGCAATATTGCTCCAGAATATTAATGTTTTGTTGAAGACCTTCTTTGGTTGGTGATAGAAGTACCAAGTCATCAGCATATAGCAGGTATTTCACCTCTGTGTCAAATAGTGTGAGTCCTGGGGCTGGAGATTGGTCCAACATATCTGCTAATTCATTGATATAAATGTTGAAAAGATTTGGACTCAAATTGCAGCCTTGTCTCACACCTCGACATTGTGAAAAAAATTCTGTTTTTTGATTTTTATTGCACACATGTTTTCTGTGTACATACATTTTATTAAGTCATACACCTTACCACCAAGCCCACTTTGTAGAATTTTGTAGAATAGCCCTTCGTGCCAAATCGAATCAAATGCTTTTTTAAAGTCAATAAAGCAAGCAAAGATTTTGCCCTCTTTTTTTTGGTGGACGTGTTTATTAATTAGTGTGTGTAAGGTGTATATATGGTCAGTAGTGCGATGGTTAGGAAGAAAGCCAATTTGACATTTACTTATTACATTTTTTTCTTGAAGAAAGGTTTGAATTCTTGAATTCAAAATGCTACAGAAAATCTTTCCCAAGTTACTGTTGACGCAAATTCCCCTGTAATTATTGGGGTCTGATTTGTCTCCACTTTTGTGGATAGGGGAGATGAGCCCCTGGTTCCAGACATCAGGGAAGCAGCCAGAAGTTAAAACAATGTTTAACAATTTAAGCACAGCATTTTGCAACTCAGGTGTGCTGTTTTTCATCATTTCATTTCTGATGTCGTCTACACCACAAGCCTTTTTTGATTTAATAGATTTGAGCTTTTCATTTAGTTCTTGTTGGGTTATTGGGTAATCTAATGGATTTTGGTTGTTTTTAATGACTGATTCAAGGATGTTCAATTTTTCTTTAACTTCTAATTGGTTCTGTTGTAAGTCTTTTTTGGGGATGTTTTTGTATAGATTATGAAAATAAGTTTTCCAAATTCCTACATCTTGTATGGCTAATTCTTGTGGCTTTGTTGTGCTTAAATTGTTCCACATGTCCCAGAACTGATTTTGGTCAATTGCGTTTTCAATTTCATCAAGGGTCTTGTTGGTATAATTCAATTTCTTGCATTTCAGTGTTTGTTTATACTGTTTTAGTGTTTCAAAGTATTCATATCGTAGAAAAAGTATTCATATCATATCTCTTTCTCTCTCTCTCTTCCTCTCTCCCCCTAGCTCTCTGTCTCTTCCTCTCTCCCCCTAGCTCTCTGCCTCTCTCTTCCTCTCTCTTTCTCTCTTTCTGTCTTTCTCTCGCTTTCTCTCTTCCTCTCTCTTTCTCTCTCTTTCTCTTTATTCCTCTTTCTCTCTCCCCCTAGCTCTCTCTTTCTCTCTCTTCCCCTCTCTCTCTTTCTCTTTCTTTCTTTCTTCCTCGTTCTCTCTCCCCCTAGCTCTCTCTTTCTCTCTTTCTCTCTTTCTCTCTTTCTCTCTTTCTCTGTTTCTCTGTTTCTCTCTTTCTCTCTTTCTCGCTTCCTCTCGCTTCCTCTCGCTTTCTCTCGCTTTCTCTCGCTTTCTCTCTCTTCCTCTCTCCCCCTAGCTCTCTTCCTCTTCCTCTCTCCCCTAGCTCTCTTCCCCTCTCCCCCTAGCTCCCATACTCTCTTCCTCTCCCCCCTAGCTCGCTTTCTCTCTTCCTCTTTCCCCCTAACTCTCTTTCTCTCTCTTCCTCTCTCCCCCTAGCTCTCTTTCTCTCCTTCTCTCTTCCTCTCTCCCCTAGCTCTCTCTCTCTCTCTTTCTCCCCTAGCTCTCTCTCTCTTCCTCTCTTCCCTCTCTTCCTCTCTCTTCCTCTCTCTTCCCTCTCTTCCTCTCTCTTTCTCTCTTTCTCTCTCTCTCTTCTTCTCTCTTCCTCTCTCCCTCTCTCTCTTTCTCTTTCTCTCTCTTTCTCTCTCTTTCTCTTTCTCTCTCTTTCTCTCTCTTTCTCTCTTTCTCTCTCTTCCCCTCTCTCCCTTTCTCTTTCTCTTTCTTTCTTTCTTCCTCTTCTCTCTCCCCCTAGCTCTTTCTCTCTCTTTCTCTCACTTCCTTTCTCCCCCTAGCTCTCTTCCTCTTCCTCTCTTCCCCTCTCTCCTAGCTCCCATACTCTTCCTCTCTCCCTAGCTCTCTTCCTCTCTCTTCCTCTCTCTCCCTAGCTCTCTTCCTCTCTCTCCCTAGCTCTCTTCCTCTCTCTTCCTTCCCCTTTCTCTCTTTCCTCTCCCTCTCTCTCCCCATAGCTCTCTCTCTTCCTCTCTCTTCCTCTCTCTTCCTCTCTCTTTCTCTCTCTTTCTCTCTCTTTCTCTCTCTTTCTCTCTCTTTCTCTCTCTCTCTCCCTCTAGCTCTCTCTTTCTCTCTCTTCCCCTCTCTCTCTTTCTCTTTCTTTCTTTCTTCCTCGTTCTCTCTCCCCTAGCTCTCTCTTTCTCTCTTTTCTCTCTTTCTCTGTTTCTCTCTTTCTCTCTTTCTCTCTTTCTCTCTTTAGCTTCCTCTCGCTTCCTCTCGCTTCCTCTCGCTTTCTCTCTCTCTCTCTTCCTCTCTCCCCTAGCTCTCTTCCTCTTCCTCTCTCCCTAGCTCTTCCCCTCTCCCCCTAGCTCCCATACTCTCTTCCTCTCCCCCTAGCTCGCTTTCTCTCTTCCTCTTTCCCCCTAACTCTCTTTCTCTCTCTCTTCCTCTCTCCCCCTAGCTCTCTTTCTCTCCTTCTCTCTTCCTCTCTCCCCTAGCTCTCTATCTCTCTCTCTTCCTCTCTCCCCTAGCTCTCTCTCTCTTCCTCTCTCTTTCTCTCTTTCTCTCTCTCTCTTCCTCTCTCCTCTCTCTCTTTCTCTTTCTCTCTCTTTCTCTCTCTTTCTCTCTTTTCTCTCTCTTTCTCTCTTTCTCTCCCTTTCTCTCTCTTCCCCTCTCTCCCTTTCTCTTTCTCTTTCTTTCTTTCTTCCTCGTTCTCTCTCCCCCTAGCTCTCTCTTTCTCTCTTTCTCTCTATTCCTCTCTCCCCCTAGCTCTTTCTCTCTCTTTCTCTCACTTCCTTTCTCCCCCTAGCTCTCTTCCTCTTCCTCTCTTCCCCTCTCTCCCTAGCTCCCATACTCTTCCTCTCTCCCCTAGCTCTCTTCCTCTCTCTTCCTCTCTCTCCCTAGCTCTCTTCCTCTCTCTTCCTTCCCCTTTCTCTCTCTTCCTCTCTCCCTCTCTCTTCCTATCTCCCCATAGCTCTCTCTCTTCCTCTCTCTTCCTCTCTCTTCCTCTCTCTTTCTCTCTCTTTCTCTCTCTTTCTCTCTCTTTCTCTCTCTTTCTCTCTCTTCCTCTTTCTCTCTCCCCCTAGCTCTCTTTCTCTCTCTTTCTCTCTTTCTCTCTTTCTTTCTTTCTCTCTCTTTCTCTCTCTCTTTCTCTCTCTTTTCTCTCTCTCTCTTCCTCTCTCTTTCTCTCTCCCCCTAGCTCTTTCTCTCTCCCCCAGCTCTCTTTCTCTCTCTTCATCTCTCCCCTAGCTCTCTCTCTTCCTTTCTCTTTCTTCCTCTTTCTCTTTCTCTCTATTCCTCTCTCCCTAGCTCTTTCTCTCTCTTTCTCTCACTTCCTCTCTCCCCCTAGCTCTCTTCCCCTCTCTCCCTAGCTCCCATACTCTCTTTCTCTCTCCCCTAGCTCTCTTTCTCTCTCTCTCTCTTCCTCTCCCCTCCTAGCTCTGTCTCTTCCTCTCTCCCCCTAGCTCTCTTCCTCTCTCTCTCTTCCTCTCTCCCCTAGCTCTCTCTCTTCCTTTCTCTTTCTTCCTCTTTCTCTCTCCCCTAGCTCTCTCTTTCTCTCTATTCCTCTCTCCCTAGCTCTTTCTCTCTCTTTCTCTCACTTCCTCTCTCCCCTAGCTCTCTTCCTCTTCCTCTCTTCCCCTCTCTCCCTAGCTCCCATACTCTCTTTCTCTCTCCCTACTCTCTTTCTCTCTCCCTCTCTCTTCTCTCTTCCTCTCCCCTAGCTCTGTCTCTTCCTCTCTCCCCCTAGCTCTCTCTCTCTTTCTCTCTATTCCTCTCTCCCCCTAGCTCTTTCTCTTTCTCTCTCTTTCTCTCTCCCTAGCTCTTTCTCTCTCTTTCTCTCTCCCCCAGCTCTCTTTCTCTCTTCCCCTCTCCCCTAGCTCTCATACTCTCTTTCTCTCTTCTCTCTGCCCCAGCTCTCTTTCTCTCTCTTCATCTCTCCCCCAGCTCTCTTTCTCTCTCTTCATCTCTCCCCCTAGCTCTCTTCTCGCTTTCTCTTCTTCCTCTTCTCTCTCTTCCCCTCTCCCCCTAGCTTTCTTCCCTCTTCCCCTCTCTTCCCCTCTCCCTAGCTCTCTTCCCCTCTCCCCTAGCTCCCATACTCTTTTTCTCTCTCCCCTAGCTCTTTCTTTCTCTCTCTTCCTCTCCCCCCTAGCTCGCTTCCTCTCGCTTCCTCTCACTTCCTCTCTCCCCTAGCTCTCTTTCTCTCTCCTCCCCTCTCCCCCTAGCTCTCTTTCTCTCGCTTTCTCTCTCTCTTTTCTCGCTTCCTCTCTCCCCCTAGCTCTCTTCCTCTTCCTCTCTCTTCCCTCTCCCCTAGCTCTCTTCCCCTCTCCCCTAGCTCCCATACTCTTTTCTCTCTCCCTAGCTCTCTTTCTTTCTCTCTCTTCCTCTCCCCCTAGCTCGCTTCCTCTCCTTCCTCTCGCTTCCTCTCTCCTTCCTCTCTCCCCTAGCTCTCTTCCTCTCTCTTCCTCTCTCTTCCTCTCTCTTCCTCTCTCTTTCTCTCTCCCTCTAGCTCTCTTTCTCTCTCTTTCTCTCACCCCCTAGCTCTCTTTCTCTCTCTTCCTCTCACCCCCTAGCTCTCTTCCTTTCTCTTCCTTTCTCTCTCTTTCTCTCCCTTTCTCTCCCTTCCTCTCTCCCCTAGCTCTCTTTCTCTCTCTTCCTTTTTCTTTATTTCTTCCTCTTTCTCTTTCCCCTAGCTCGCTTCCTCTCGCTTCCTCTCTCTTTCTCTCTTTCTCTCTCCCCCTAGCTCTCTTCCTCTCTCCCCCTAGCTCTCTTTCTCTCCCTCTCTCCCCTAGCTCTCTTCCTCTCTCTTTCTCTTTCTTTCATTCTCTCTCTTCCCCTCTCTCCCTCTCCCCCTAGCTCTCTCTTCCTCTCTTCCTCTCTCCCCTAGCTCTCGTTCTCTGTTTCTCTCTCCCTAGCTCTTTCTTTCTCTCTCTTTCTCTCTTTCTCTCTCCCCCTAGCTCTCTTGCTCTCTCTTTCTCTCTCCCCCTAGCTCTCTTTCTCTCTCCCCCTAGCTCTCTTTCTCTCTCTTTCTCTTTCTTTATTTCTTCCTCTTTCTCTTTCCCTAGCTCGCTTCCTCTCGCTTCCTCTCTCTTTCTCTCTTTCTCTCTCCCCCTAGCTCTCTTCCTCTCTCCCCTAGCT